>NC_079193.1:341324419-341624419 GCF_029499605.1 Hyla sarda | reverse complement strand
CGACATCATCTCCATATGCAGGGAACACTGAGACAAAAATCCACGGCAGAGTCTGGAGTCCCCATCAAATTTGTCCGGCAGGGACAAGCGGAGGCTAGGAGCGGCCACTCGCTGTGGAGGAGGTGCAGGAGCTGGCGGAGGAGATGGTTGCTGCTGTAGCAGAGGCAGAAGTTGCTGTAACATGGCGGTCAACTGCGACAGCTGCTGTCCTTGTTGGGCAATCTGCTGCGATTGCTGAGCGACCACCGTGGGAAGAACAGCGAGACTTGGCAGCGGCACCTCAGCGGGATCCATGGCCGGATCTACTGTCACGATTCGGCTTCAGGTAGTGGATCCTCTGTGCCAGAGAGGGATTGGCGTGGACCGTGCTAGTGGACCGGTTCTAAGCCACTACTGGTTTTCACCAGAGCCCGCCGCAAAGCGGGATGGTCTTGCTGCGGCGGTAGTGACCAGGTCGTATCCACTAGCAACGGCTCACCTCTCTGGCTGCTGAAGATGGGCGCGGTACAAGGGAGTAGGCAGAAGCAAGGTCAGACGTAGCAGAAGGTCGGGGGCAGGCGGCAAGGTTCGTAGTCAGGATGGGTAGCAGAAGTTCTGGTACACAGGCTTTGGACACACTAAACGCTTTCACTGGCACAAGGCAACAAGATCCGGCAAGGGAGTGCAAGGGAGGAGACTAGATATAGCCAGGGAACAGGTGGGAACCAATTAAGCTAATTGGGCCAGGCACCAATCATTGGTGCACTGGCCCTTTAAATCTCAGAGAGCTGGCGCGCGCGCGCCCTAGAGAGCGGAGCCGCGCGCGCCAGCACATGACAGCAGGGGACCGGGACGGGTAAGTGACCTGGGATGCGACTCGCGAGCGGGCGCGTCCCGCTGTGCGAATCGCATCCCCAACGGCCAAGACAGTGCAGCGCTCCCGGTCAGCAGGACTGACCGGGGCGCTGCAGGGAGAAAGACGCCGTGAGCGCTCCGGGGAGGAGCGGGGACCCGGAGCGCTAGGCGTAACATCTATCTATCTATGGAAAAATGGAGGTAGAACAGCACTTAACAGACTAGGTGAGCAGGTGCAAGCAGTCATGGCCCAGGTCAGAGGCCTCTGTATAAGGCTAAAAATTGAGTTGCTGCAGCACACTTGTAGTGATAAAATAGTTGGGCAGCTGAAACGTTGCATTTTTAACATGTGTTTGGTTTGGAATAAAAGCTACGATTTTTTGGACTTATCTATTTATCTATCTATCTATCTATCTATCTAAAGAAAGGATATAGCCGCAGCAGACAAAAGTGTCTAGTGCAAAAAGGTAGTATTTATTCCATCTTCAGCAAAAATAACAGTGCAACGTTTCAGTAGTCTCTCACTACCGTGTTCAGCCATCGCCTGAAGATGGTAGTGAGAGACTACTGAAACGTTCCACTGTTATTTTTGCTGAAGATGGAATAAATACCAACTTTTTGCACTAGACACTTTTGTGTACTGCGGCTATATCCTTTCTTTCTAAAGATGGGGTCCTTAACCAAGTCTCCTATGGCTGCGTGCACCTAGAAATACTGCTGCTTTTCTGTGGATGTGCTGCTTTTCTGCATTCTATCTATCTATCTATCTATCTACTTATCCATCTCATATCTGTATGTATTAATCTTATATCTATCTATCTACCTTATCTATCTACTTATCCATCTCATATCTATCTATCTATCTATCTATCTATCCTATAAGTATACAGCTCTCTTGAATTTCATCTTTGTATGAAGAAGTGAAATTGTATTAACTTGAAAGAAAAAAAAAAGCAGTAACTTCCCTAGAAAGCCGTCCAGTCGTATAGATTGTATATATCATGGATACATCTAATGTAACAATTCTGCCAAAAGCAAAAGATTACTGGCTCCAGAACACACAATCCATCTAACAACACAATTCTAATAGATACAACATTTACGTCAAGAATTAAAGATATAAAAGACAAAGCAAATTTCAGACGGAGACAAATTAAAATTTGAACTTTCGACCCATCGGGCTAAAAAACCAGAAATATTTTTTATTTCTCCGCGTCTTTTTTTAGTGGTCTTTGAATTTCTGCAATTTGCAGAAATTCGGGCAAAGTAGCAACTAGCAGAGTATAAAATTAAACTGATGCAAATAGAACTAATGGTTTTATTCCTTACAATTCTGAGACAAAGTCATTATCTCTCAGCAGGAAAGCATGTTCCTGCACTACAACACCCTGCCTCTACGCCGTACACATGTTTTAATTAGGCCTAACTGACTGAAGTTTTCCCAGGCACGGCCATGTTTCCATTTGTTCTGCATCACTTCTTAAAACACTCGCCTTTTTCTTTCCTTTTTAACTATATTATATTTCGAGCACTTATTATGTAGGAACATAGTAGATGAGGAAATACATGCTAATAGTATTTCCGAGCTGTAAAATCCTTGAAAACCATTTTAAAATTCCAATCCATACAGTTTATTTATTTTTTTTTTCTTTACTTTTTTTTTTTTTTATATTGTATGTTGGGGTGGGAATTTCTCCTATTGTCCTATTTTTACTTTCGTTTTATTTTTTTACAATTTTTTTTTAAAGATTTTATAATAAACGTAAAGTAAAGAAAAAGAAAAACACAACAATGTAAGAGAAATGCCATCCTATTGTCTTTTAAGGCTAAGTTTTTTTTTTCCAACTTTTTTTTTCTAGTGTTATTTTGACCTTTAAAAACAAAATATATCACCAAACACTGCCCTATTATTTTGCAGTCCCAGATGCAGTTTTTGTGGCGTTCTTACAAAAATAGTGGATTTTAGTCTTGTCCTCAACATGCTGCAATTTTGGAAAACTGCTACTAAGCCCAAAACCGCACAAAAATGGCCAAGATGAGTGAAAAAATGCCCAGTGGGTTTGGTGTTTGATAAATCCTTATGATACATGAAGGATTTTATATGTGGTTTAAGAAATAATAAAATAAAAATACTAAAAAATTGCTGCTCTTTTTATGGTTCTTTTCTAAGCTGTCCATATGCATCAGTTAAAGGAAAACGATCACCCATTTACCCACACTATAACCTGATACACAGGGTTATAGTGCAGGTGAACAGGAGACCGATGCGGGTCTCGGACTGATATACCTACCTGCAGTCCGTGCCCGATCCTCCAAAGGTCCCCCTCTTCCAGCACTGACTTGCGCTTTGAGGCGTGCCAGCCAGTTAGATTTAAGTATTCATAAGCGCCTTTCACGTGAGCACTTAGTAGGCACAAGCGCTCACATGACCAGCGCTCATGAATATTTAAATTCAGCAGGTGGGACCGCCTCAAAGTGCAAGTCAGCGGTGGAAGAGGGGGACCTTTAGATGATCGGGGCTCCAGATTGCAGGTAGGTATAGCAGTCCGAGACCCCGCATCGGTCTCCTGTTCACCCACACTATAACCAGGTGTATAGGGTTATAGTGCAGGTAAATGGGTGACCGTTTTCCTTTAACTTCTTTATGGTATGTTTCATTGTTGTGGAGCCACGTCCACCTGCATTGGCCAAAGGCGATACAATTCTGTGGGTAAAATTGTAGTGTAATCTGTTGGGAACCTGGTAAAAAGTGTTTAACAGGGTTTTCCCAATGTTGGAACCTAATCTTACATGTCTAATAAATAAACATATATTGGTAAATAAGTTTGTTTTATTACCTTTCTGTGGTATTTTATATTTTCCTTCTGCTTTTTTTTTTATTGCCTGCTCTGTTGTCTTTATTTGCCTAACTTCAGCCTGTAACAGACTTCCTGTTCTTGCTTGACCAGCCAACTCTATCTCTATCTGTTCTTGCTGGACATTCTAGCTGGGAAGTCAGCCAACTCTATCTCCCTCCCACTATGTAAGAGGCTTCTGCATGTGCAGTAATAAAGAAGAGATACATTTGACTGAATTCTCGGCTAGAGTGTACAACAGGAAGTCCATTACAGGATGTACACTAAACAGAAAGTTGGCCTAATGAAGACAGAGAAGACAGTTTGCATATAAAATCCCCTTTCATTTCCATGCAGCACTACTACAGGGGAAATGAAACATTTGGAACAAACTGTTCTGAATGCCGTAGCCACGCCGGGAGCTCGTGACATCATAGCCCCACCTCCTCTTGATGTCACGCCTCGCTCCCTCAATGCAAGTCTATGGGAGGGGGCGTGACAGCCATCACACCCCCTCCTATAGACTTGCATTGAGGGGGTGGAGCGTGCCGACATGAGGGGGCGGGCTATAACATAACGAGCTCCCGGCAGATGGTCTCTTATGCGCTACGGTTGTGTACCGGCATACACAACAATGGTTAGCACGTGTGGAAACAAAGATTAGTGTGTTCGTCTGCAGCCTTCCCATAAAAGCTTGTAGGATCCAGTGAACTTCGTAAAAGGTAGGGATTCTCAGGCACTGACAGGATCAAAGAGGCTTCGGGTAGGTAGGTTCAGGTGTAAAAAGCTATATTCAGCCAAGATGCAATGCGTTTCACTGCGCAAGCGCAGCTTCCTCAGATGCCTGAGGAAGCTGCGCTTGCGCAGTGAAACGCTTTGCATCTTTGCTGAATAAAGCTTTTTACACTTGAACCTACCTACCTGAAGCCTCTTTGTTCCTGTCAGCACCTGAGAATCCCTACCTTTTACGAAGTTCACTGGATCCTACAGGCTCCAGCATTCTGAACTGTTTGTCCAAACGCTGAGCAGTGGAGTACCCCTTTAAACAATGATCTTTTAATCACTGTGTTGTCTATGCAATGCAGGACAGGACAAACCATCCAAAATTATAGACAATCTTTGGAAACACTTTTCATTTTGATCCACATGAAGACTCCCTTCTGTTAACTCAACATTTTTTTTTTTTTTTTTTTTTATAGGATAATAAACTGGGTTTTCTAAAGTGGACAACCCCTCTAAGGCCATGGTCACAGAAAGTTTTGGTTGGAATTTTTATTTTATTTTTTATTAGCATTTCCAGCAATAGCTTATTTATGCAAACATTTTTTACTTTCCCTGGGTCCTTTTCTGTTATCATGGCCTATTAATAGGTCTGCATCAGTCTTGCCTATTGTTATCTCAGTCCCATTCAGGGGATAGAGGTTATCCAGGACAAAAACAGTGCCACTCTTGCCCTAAGTTTCTGTGTGGTATTGCAGCTCAGTCCCATTGAAGTGAATGAAATTGAGTTGCAATACCACAAAAAATCTAAGGATAGAAAGCAGCTTTGGAAGAAAGCAGGTATCTTTTCCTAACCCTGCATATACACTGCTCAAAAAAATAAAGGGAACACTAAGATAACACATCCTAGATCTGAATGAATGAACTAATTATATGAAATACTTTAGTCTTTACATAGTTGAATGTGCTGACAACAAAATCACACAAAAATTGTCAATGGAAATCAAATTTATCAACCCATGGTGGTCTGGATATGGAGTCACACTCAAAATCAAAGTGGAAAACCACAGTACAGGCTGATCCAACTTTATGTAATGTCCTTCAAACAAGTCACAATGAGGTTCAGTAGTGTGTGTGGCCTCCACGTGCCCGTATGACCTCCCTACAACACCTGGGCATGCTCCTGATGAGGTGGTGGATGGTCTCCTGAGGGATGTCCTCCCAGACCTGGACTAAAGCCTCCGCCAACTCCTGGACAGTCTGTGGTGCAACGAGACATGATGTCCCAGATGTGCTCAATCAGATTCAGGCCTGGGGAACGGGTCAGTCCATAGCATCAATGCCTTCCTCTTGCAGGAACTGCTGACACACTCCAGCCACATAAGGTCTAGCATTGTCTTGCATTAGGAGGAACCCGGGGCCAACCGCACCAGCATATGGTCTTACAAGGGGTCTGAGGATCTCATCTCGGTACCTAATGGCAGTCAGGCTACCTCTGGAAAGTATATGGAGGGCTGTGCGGCCCCCCAAAGAAATGCCCCCCTATACCATTACTGAACCACCGCCAAATTGGTCATGCTGGAGGTTGGCGTCTCCAGACTCTGTCACATGTGCTCAGTGTGAACCTACTTTCATCTGTGAAGAGCACAGGGCGCAAATGGCAAATTTGCCAATCTTGGTGTTCTCTGGCAAATGCCAAATGTCCTGCACGACCCCCACCTGTGGACTTCGGGCCCTCATACCACCCTGATGGAGCCTGTTTCTGACCATTTAAGTGGACACATGCCCATTTGTGGCCTGCTGGAGGTCATTTTGCAGGGCTCTGGCAGTGGACACTACCCTGACAGACACAGCAAACCTTCTTGCCACAACTCGCATTGATGTGCTATCCTGGATGAGCTGCACTACCTGAGCCACTTGTGTGGGTTGTAGACACCTAGAGTGAAAGCACCGCCAGCATTCAAAAGTAACAAAAACATCAGCCAGGAAGCAAAGGTACTGAGAAGTGGTCTGTGGTCACCACCTGCAGAACCACTCCTTTATTGGAGGTGTCTTGTAAATTGCCTAAAATTTCCACCTGTTGTCTGTTCCATTTGCACAACAGCATGTGAAATTGATTGTCAATCAGTGTTGCTTCCTGAGTGGACAGTGTGATTTCACAGAAGTGTCATTGACTTGGAGGTACATTGTATTGTTTTAGTGTTCCCTTTATTTTTTTGTGCAGTGTATATAGAGCAGTGTATATAATGTATTATCTATGATCTGTCTCTTTTTACATATGTATATATAAGGCTTTTTTGTAAATAAATACATGTATTCAGTAATGTGCTTAGTGGTTCTGGGCAAAAAAAAAATCTATTCATTTATTGCCACCATTACCTGCTTTCATTGCTGACAGAAAAAAAATAAACAAATTCCCTAACAGCGCCCCCTTGCTTTGATATAGCGAATAGCTAAACAAATATAAAAAAAGAACCACAAACCAGCCAAAAATTTCAGACAAATCCCTGAAACATAATTATAATAGCTAATTGTTACAAAATTAATATGAATTAATCAATTCATATTACAATGAACTTGGAATAGACATGCTCGTTCACTTAAGCCTGATTCCGAAAGGTTTGCCAAACCAATCAGCACCTGTCAATTTGAAACTTACTGCTTATCTACAACTAGACAAAAAAAATATTTAAAAAAAATTAAAAAATAAACTCTGCTCATCCATTTAGCTACAACATTTTGTTGTAAAATGTTGGAAACAAAGCGGCTTTTAGAGTAATTAGAGTCCCGGCTTCATCTTCCCGGTTGTACAAGCCAACACACAGATCTCTCATTAGGAGCTAGCCTGCCACATATATCTATATGTTGCCACAATGTTGGCGTAAAAAAAAAATAATAATATAATGGATTCAAATTCAATACTGTTGAAATTCTTGACAGTGGAGTAGTGGATGGAGGAGAACTTATAAATTATGTGTGCCCCTTCTTTGAAAAATGCATCGGAGGTTTCTTTGTGCACTGGCAAATACAGTAGGAATATGAAGCATTGTGTGTATCCTTCTGCACAGCACCTGATAAAAGAAGAAAGAACTGTGACATATTCTTAAGACAATAGAGGAATTAAAAGGAGACAATGAGCCAGCTGCTTCATTAATACAATCAAAAGGGAGCCCGGCTCACAGGAGCCCAGATAATTAAGCACTACTGTTTTAGCCCTTCTTTTTATAAAATAGTATAAAAAAAACAAAAAAAAAATAAAAAACACATTAACCAGTTCATAGTTGTTAGATACATATATGTGCTTGTTATTTCGCGTGATTAATGCCTCCTTAGAACCCTGGATCATGCCAACTCATGCTTTGTACAACTTCTGCGAGACCCAAAGAAAGAAAAAAAAAGTGATAAAAATCGGACGGACACGGCAATAAATCAAAGCATTCAGTTAGTTGGACTGGAAAAATTGCTTAGGTTTTTGTTGAAAAGCTGGCCAAAAATAGTTTTCAGTGCTTATTATTTTTTTTAGATAATTTTTGTTTTGTCCAGTCAGGTATTTCAAGGAGGACTTCTATTTAATAGTATTTTTTAGGAAAAAGCTATTATTGTTGTTGTTTGTATTGACTTGCGCGTCATTTTTACACAGCTTTACAAAAGTCACCCGATGGTATCGCTTTCTTACCCTGTAGTGGGTTTAAACTCATTTTATATATTTTTGAAAGAGGAATTAGTCCAAGGTGGACAAGCAGAGTTTGTAGCTTTAAGAATTTTTCTTAAAAAAAATAAACAAACAACTTGGATGTCTGGAGGTGGTTGACATGATCTGCTTATTTTCTCTTGCCCTTATAACAAACTCAAAGATCTAGCAAACAATTTGAGAGTTTTTATTTTTAAATTTTGTTTTAGTTCTGTGATGCATTTCAGGTCTTGTGCCGAAACGCGTTACACAAACTGCACAGGTTTGGACTCTAAAGCTTAAAATAGTTAAGACAGTCATAAATAAAAAAATAATTTATACATGCTAAATTAAAAAATACATAAATAATAAATTAATAATAATTTGTAGCAAAGCAATCTAACAACTAGTGGCTGCTGGGAAATAATAGAGGAAATTCATTTCTTTTTGGAGCAGAAAGCTGACATCATGACCACAGTGCTCTCTGCTGACATCTCTGTCCATTTTAAGAACTGTCCAGAGTAGAAGAAAATCCCCGTAGCAAACATATGCTGCTCTGGACAGTTCCTAAAATGGACAGAGATGTCAGCAGAGAGCACTGTGGTCATGATGTCAGCAGAGAGCACTGTGCTCCAAAAAGAAAATAATTTCCTCTGTAGTATTCATCAGCTAATAAGTACTGGAAGAGCACTGTGGTCAGACAGAAAGGACATTCAAAAAGAAAATAACTTTCTCTGGGGCATACAGCAGCTGATAAGTACTGGAAGGATTAAGATTTTTTAATAGAAGTAATTTACAAACCTGATTTAAAAAAAAAAAATTTACACCGGAGTACCCCTTTAAGAGGGTTGACAACTCATGTAATTTAGGCCATACAAAAAGGATCAGGTTGTTTATAAAAAAGAAATAAATAAAAAAGCAATACATGCAATGATTCCTTCTATCCTGGTGCTAAATGTTTAATGCATTACTATAGTTTTCAACTTGTCATATAATACTAGTAAAACTGTCCTTTTTGATTAAAAAAATATCCATGGTTATTGTCTTTATGTTTGCACTAGCCGAATCTCTTACTAAAGTATAAAGGCTTTACTGCAGCAGACGGAGGTTAATTTTATATATACTGTGTAATGTGGCCATCATTTCATAATTTCATATACATTGTCCAAATGTTCCATTCTATAATCCCATAGAGACAGGTTAGAGGTCAAATAGTTGTACTGAAATACTTACATTACCATAACATGTATAAGCAGTAAAGCCAACGTATCAAATTTACATTTCGTGTAACAAGAGAACTCACGATCTCAGTTTATCGGGGGTTTTTACATTTTTTCCCGCTATTAATATGCACAAAGCACTTTTAAATAACCATGTAAATTAAAGTATTTTTTTAAGTGTTTGACAAAATTCAGGCCAATTCCTTTTTCCCTTGATTGAGTTGTTAGAGCTTATTTATTACATTGGGAGCTTCCTAGACGAATATCCTCAGAAGTTCTGTGAATTTAAGAAGCTTATTTCTTTCTATTGGGACCCGAGTTCAAATCCAGAGTTGATCGAGCTGAGTATACATTTCCTTTCATTAGATGACTATAAAAGTCTTAGGTGAAATCAGTTCCTGGTGGACCACAGTCGTAAAACTATTAACTATTTGGCACAAAAAGCAGATTGGACTCAAAGAGCCGAAAATTGATGAGTGAACGAGACTCCCATAACACTTAAAGGCTTGGAAATGAAATAAAGCTACTGATCCTAAACATTTCATTATTTAATTCCACACAAGTGCTTGCAACCAAGACAAAAGAATTATTTAGAGGTGAAGCCATAATGTACTTATTTAACTTAATCTATGATACTGTGCAGGTTTCCCGATCTTCACGTCATTTCGCTATTAAAGGAATGTGTAAGCTGAAGTGAAAAGCATATAAATGTAGAGTATATTAAAAGAACAGTTCATATGAGTCACATATATACAATTATTTGTTTCTGGGAGTTCTCCGAAGTGGGAATATGTAGGTAGACTTCTCAGTGGGCTAATCTCACCAAAAAACACTGAAGTCTACCTAGTCTAAAATGGTTCCAAGTGAACCACACCCCACCCGTGTTTGTATTGACACTAGTAGAAAAATCATTCTATAGAATGGAGGCAAAGAAATCAGTAAGCCAAGGGTGTGGCCTCCTAAGCCCATGTTCACACATCGGAATTTCCATGCCATATTCTTCATTGGAATCCGGCACAGAGATTTCGCTGCAGCAGAGTCCTGTTGAAGAAAGAGACAGAGAGCCGGCACTGTAGTGTTATGAGCGGTCTTTAAATACTGGGATTAACTGTAGTGGTGGAAGACGGGTGGTGTCGGGGGGTGTGCTTACATGGAAAGCAGAGTACAACATAAGAGGAAGAAGAAAAATGTACGTTGCACTCAACCGGTTTCATGCCAAAGAACGGTTTCTTTATTCCATCATATACATAGGAAACAAAAGTTCGGGTAGGGAAGAAGAAAAAACTGGAGCTCAGCTGAGCTCGTGGAACGATGGTCCCGTTTCACGGGTTATTCACGCTCCGTGACCAAGCGGATAACCCGCAAAACGGTACCGTCGTTCCACGAGCTCAGCTGAGCTCCAGTTTTTTCTTCTTCTTCCCGACCTGAACTTTTGTTTCCCATGTATATGATGGAATAAAGAAACCGTTCTTTAGCATGAAACCGGGTGAGGGCGACGAACATTTTTCTTCTTCCTCTTAGAGTCCTGTTGAAGTCAACAGGATTCTGATGCGCTGTGCACACTGCAGAATTTTCGTGCAAGAAGTTTCCAGGACGGAAATTCCGATTTCCATGTCCAAATAAAGAATGAACATTGCATACGGAATGCCGGCACCCCACAGTGTCTGCACCCAGATTCTCTGTGCGGACATTCCGCCATGTGAACATAGCCTAAAGGCATCCTCATTGGCGATATATTCCTTGTAGTGCATCTGAGGTCACACGTGCCAAATTTTGCTGCTGCGTATTTTCCTACCCATTGAAGTCAATGGTTAGCAAAATACGCAGCTAATTTTGCTACCTATTGACTTCAGTGGGTAGGAAAATATGCAGCAGTAAATTTGCAGCAAAAATACGGCATGTGTGATCCTACCCTTAAATTGGAAGCAATGTTACAAATTGTTACAAATTCCGTGCATCATAATTCCAAATGCATCATAATGGACCTTTACTAAAGAGAGATAACAGATGTTTATTGTAGGAAAGTAATAGTCATAGAGGGGGACATTTATCACTGTACTTAGAGCTGTTTTGTTGTCTATTTTTGGCACAGTTTAGGCGCAGTTGTTTATTTTATCATTTTTTGCGCCATTTTTGCGACTTTTCAAATTGCAACTTTTCAAAAAGTCTCAAAATTTTGCGCAAAGAGCAAAAAGTAGGCGCAAATCTACACACTCTAAAAGGAGATGTGAGATAAAATTCTACACTAAGGAAATGTACAAATTCCGCCATTTGTGGAATATCCGCCCGTGGTGTCCAGTTTGGACATCATCCAGAACTGGAGCTCCAATCTTACTTAGACAAAACATGCACCAGAGTGACGGGGCATGGTGAGTATGTTTTAGCTTAGGGTTTCCCAACCAGTGTTCCTCCAGCTGTTGCAGAACTACAACTCCCAGCATGACCGGACAGCCAACGGCTGTCCGGGCATGCTGGGAGTTGTAGTTCTGCAACAGCCGGAGGCGCACTGGTTGGGAAACAGTGTTTTTGCTTATTATTTTACAGCCCTATCAGGATGTCACTTTCTTTTTTTTAAAACTAAATTTTAATATCCCTTTAAAAATTACCATGTAATGCTTTTTTTTCCCTGTGGGGGCAGTGCAGAGGAATTAAACACTTGCTACCAGATCCCCCCCATTTAAATTTCAATTGACATATGATGGTCCTAGGATACTCTAGGATGTCTTTTGGAAGATTAAACCGGTCCTTTTAAAACAAGTGATTGTCCAAACGGGACATAAATTAACTGAAGGGAAGCCCCAATATTGTACCAATAATGGAATAATATTCATCGGAGCAAATAGTTATTCAAAAAGACATTTTGGGCCTCATTTACTAAGTGCGGAGTGTAGTTTTCTTTGTGGGTTTTTCTTTCCGACAGGTACTTTTCCATGGTATTTACTATTGTATTTTGTATTTGGTGATTTTCCCTACCTTTTGCTCTTTCTACACATGCTCTAAGCTGTTGGGTTTTCCAGAGCTCAAATCCACCACATTTTATGTGGAAACATTAGTAAATTTGTAGTTTTTTTTAGACACGCCCCTTTTTTGGGCACACCCATTTATAGGGTTTTCAGAGTAAAGTGGGGAGTAGGGTTTGTTGGATTTTTTGTTGGAAATACCGGCGTATGACACAAGAGACACCAAAAACTCTACAAAATCTACTCAGAAAAGCCTTAATGGGGTACTCCACCGGAAAACATTTTATATTTTTTTCAAATCAACTGGTGCCAGAAAGTTATACAGATTTGTAAATTACATCTATTTAAAAATCTTAATCCTTCCAGTACTTATCAGCTGCTGTATGTTCCAGAGGAAGTTCTTTTCTTTTTGAATTTCCTTCCTGTCTGACCACAGTGCTCTTCCAGTACTTATCAGCTGCTATGTGCTCCATAGGAAGTTCTTTTCTTTTTGAATTTCCATTCTGTCTGACCACAGTGCTCTCTGCTGACACATTTGTCCATTTTAGGAACTGTCCAGAGTAGTAGCAAATCCCCATAGCAAACCTCTCCTGCTCTGGACAGTTGCCTAAAATGGACAGAGGTGTCAGCAGAGAGCACTGTGGTCAGACAGAAAGGAAATTCAAAAAGAAAATAACTTCCTATGGAGAATATAGCAGCTGATAAGTACTGGAAGGATTAATATTTTTAAACAGAAGTAATTTACAAATCTGTTTAACTTTCTGGCACCAGTTGATTGACATTTTTTTTTTTCCAGGGGAGTACCCCTTTAAGATGATCACCTGGGCCCCAGCATTCTCATAAGACACACATATAATTTGTATCCACCAGGGGCATTTATTATTATAAATAAATAATAATTAATTAACTAAATAAATACATAAATAAATGCATTTTATTAAATGAAATTCTATTAAAAAAATATTTATAAATAAATAATAATTAAATAAATAAATACATAAATAAATGCATTTTATTAAATAAAATTCTATAAAAAAATAATTTATAAATAAATAATAATAAAAAAAAAATTTCCATTAAGTGTGGGCTGTTCTTCCATTTGAGATGTTTAAGTTCCATCTTTTTCCCGGCTTCTCTACCACCATGCGCAGGCGAATAACAATGAATTCCTGATTAACCGGTCATGCTGCTACCTAGATAAAAGGCACCTGGTGCTTTGGCTGTGACAGTAGACCATGCTGGCACTTTGGCTTTACATTCACTAGGAAACGACCCAAAATAGGAATTTCATTCTACATAAATAAGTCATAAGTATGTGCCAGGGGTGCCGCATGTGACCTTTAGACCTTATTAAATTGTCTACTTATAGGTGCCCCATTAACCCCATAATTTATATTTATAAACATGTATAGTTATATTTATAAACATGTACACAATAGTTTATTCACCTATAAGCCATGCTGCTGGAGAGTGTGGCAAAGAAGGGGTGTCTGGAAAAATGCAAACATGTTTTTTTTTCTTGTGCCCAAAAACAATAAAACTAGATGTTATATACAGGTCTAAACACTACAAACAATACTTTTTTTTGCCCTATAGGACGCATTGGCATATACGTCGCACCCAATTTTAAAGGTGCAAAATCTAGAAAAAAAAGATTCTGCACCCAACCGTGATCTTCAACCTGTGGACCTCCAGATATTGCAAAACTACAATTCCCAGCATGCCCGGACAGCCGTTGGCTGTCCGGGCATGCTGGGAGTTGTAGTTTTGCAACATCTGGAGGTCCGCAGATTGAAGACCACTGGATAGGAGGTAATACTCACGTGTCCCCGCCGCACCGGACCCGTCACCGCTGCCTGGATGTCGCTCCATCGCTGTCGCCGCGTCCCCGGGGTGTCCCCGGCACTCCGGACGTCTTCTTCCCTGGGATCCACGCTCTCTGTCGCAGTCATCACGTCGCTGTCATGACGTCGCTACGCACGCCACTCCTATTGGATGACGGGACGGCGTGCGCGACAACGTGATGACGTCGAAGGAGAGCGCCAGCCATGCAGGGGATCCCGGCACGGAGCAGACACCGAGGAGGCAGGTAAGGTCCCTCCCGGTGTCCTGTAAGCTGTTCGGGACGCCGCGATTTCACCGCAGCGGTCCCGAACAGCCCGACTGAGCAGCTGGGTTACTGTCACTTTCGCTTCAGACGCAGCTTTGATCGCCGCGTCTGAAGGGTTAATACAGAACATCACCGCGATCGGTGATATCTTGTATTAGCCGCGGGTCCCGGCCGTTGATGGCAGCAGGGACCGACCCGATAGGTGTGTATTCGCCGCATAAGACGCACCAACTTTTCCCCCCCAGTTTTGGGGAAGACAAAGTGTGAAAAATACGGTATTTATTGTTTTGTTATTGGGGAGGGGGGGGGGGGGGGGGCTTGCAGGCATCTGTAGCATTTTTTTTTTTTTGTGAATGCATAATTTTTTTGTAGTTTTTTTTTCATAATACTTGACATTTTCATATAATCTTTTCTATAGGACAAACAGCATAACAACTTTATTTTAGGACAAACAGTGAAACAACTCGTCATGATTAAAATAAAAATAAAAAATAATAATTCTAATAAAACATAAATAATTATAATAAAAAATATAAATAAGTAGAGAAATAATGGCTTTTTTCTCCCCTGAAGATCAACCTTATGCATATATCCACACATACATACTTTCTGTGGTGTCTGACACAGTTGGCTTGCAACACATCCAAAATAAATCCCCAAAAATTAGGATTTGGACATAGCCATATTTTGGGGGATATTGAAAGTTTATTTGATTCATTAAGATTTGATTCACTCATCTTTTTTTGTCACCAGGTAGTGAATATTTAATCACTGGGGGCCCATTGATCACTAGGAAGGGGGTTTCCTGTCCCTCCTTTATCATCTGGTGGGGGCGACAAGCTTAAAGGGGTATTCTAGGCAAAAACTTTTTTATATATATATCAACTGGCTCCGGAAAGTTAAACAGATTTGTAAATTACTTCTATTAAAAAATCTTAACCCTTCCAATAGTTATTAGCTTCTGAAGTTGAGTTGCTGTTTTCTGTCTAACTGCTTTCTGATGACTCACGTCCCGGGAGCTGTGCAGTTCCTATGGGGATATTCTCCCATCATGCACAGCTCACGGGACGTGACATCATCATTGAGCAGTTAGACAGAAAACTTCAGAAGCTAATAACTATTGGAAGGATTAAGATTTTTTAATAGAAGTAATTTACAAATCTGTTTAACTTTCCGGAGCCAGTTGATATATATATATATATATATATATATATAAAAAGTTTTTGCCTGGAATACCCTTTTAACTTCTTCTACATCTGAAGCTGCTTATCGTTATGGGAAACCCAAGATTTGGGTAGGAAAATGTTAACCCCTCTAATAAATGAAGCATCAATCTCAGACATCTCCTTTGAGGCTGCAGTAGGAATGTCTGATCCCTTACATTTCCAATCCCATTTACCTAATGCCGTATGTTAACCATTCTATAATCTTATTTTTGCATATAGTTAATACAATTTATGTTAGTGCACAATGCACCTCAGACTGCAGAGAAGCTTCGGCTCTGTCTATGGGGTTTGTGGTAAACATATTACTACTGCCTGCCTGGTCACAATAAATTTAAATGGCCAGAAAAGAATGAGCGTCCCTATGGGAGACTGTCAAAATGTAGACATGCGGCTGATAAGCTGATTACAAATCTGCAGAACACGTTGCTTGTAAACAAAAGCATTTATCAATTAATAATTTGCAATAAAGTAATGTAACTTCCAGCTGAGGCCCGAAGTGTAATTGTCTTTACCATCTGCCGGTGAAAACAGCGATATCCTTCCTATCAGACGTGAACAGAACCGCACATCTCATCACACACTGCAGACGTTTTCATAATGGCGTGTATATAAAACATGAGCGCTGGCTGACGTCAGAGTCATATAGGTCTAAGTACAGTAAGACCAAAATATTAACATTATATAGACAAAAAAAAATCCCAGATGGGAGTGTACAAAGAGCATTTCTCGTTTTGGATAACGTGATATGTTTGCACATGAATATTTATATATGTATACCGTTATAGATTATCTTATTATTCAGTATCTCTTTCCCTCTATGTTTCCCAACATTTCTGTAGGAAAAAAGTGAATAAATGAATATTATAATAAAAATATATATATATCCAAAGGGCTTTCAGTAGATGTAGGGGCAATTGGTTTAAGGGAAACCAGTTCTGGGTCCAAAACAGATAATCCAAACAATATAGGTGACTGCAGCGCACAGGAGTAGTGAAAAAAGTGTGAGGTAGCTTTATTCCAGAGATACCATGGTACAATGTTTCTGTAGGCTCACACCACCATTTGAAGCCTTGAAAATGGTGGTGTGAGACCATGGAAACGTTGTACCATGGTATCTCTGGAATAAAGCTACCTCACACTTTTTTCACTACTCCTATGCGCTGCATTCACCTATATTGTTTGGATTATATACACTGCTCAAAAAAATTAAGGGAACACTAAGATAACACATCCTAGATCTGAATAAATTAATTAACTAATCAAATGAAATACTTTCGTCTTTACATAGTTGAATGTGCTGACAACAAAATCACACAAAAATTATCATGGATATTATGGAGCGAGACAGGATGTCCCAGATGTGCTCAATCGGATTTAGGTCTGGGGAACGGGCGGGCCAGTCCATAGCATCAATGTCTTCCTCTTGCAAGAACTCCTGACACACTCCAGCAACATGGGGTCTAGCATTGTTTTGCATTAAGGAGGAACCCAGGGCCAACCGCACCAGCATATGGTCTCACAAGGGGTCTGAGGATCTCATATCGGTACCTAATTGCAGTCAGGCTACCTCTGGCAAGCACATGGTGGGCTGTGCGGCCCCCAAAGAAATGCCACCCCACACCATTACTGTGCGGCCCAAACCGCTCATTCTGGAGGATGTTGCAGGCAGCAGAACATTCTCCACGGCGTCTCCAGACTCACGTCTGTCATGTGCTCAGTGTGAACCTGCTTTCATCTGTGAAGAGCACAGGGCGTCAGTGGCAAATTTGCCAATCTTAGTGTTCTCTGGCAACTGCCAAATGTCCTTCACGGTATTGGGCTGTAAGCACAACCCCCACATGTGGACTTAGAGCCCTCATACCACCCTCATGGATTCTGTTTCTGACCATTTGAGTGGACACCTGCACATTTGTGCCTTGTGCCCTGCTGGAGGTCATTTTGCAGGACTCTGGCAGTGCTCCTCCTTCTCCTCCTTGCACAAAGGCGGAGGTAGCGGTTCTGCTGCTGGGTTTTTTGTCTTCCTATGGCCTCCTCCACGTCTCCTGATGTTCTGGCCTGTCTTCTGGTAGCGCCTCCATGCTCTGGACACTACGCTGACAGACACAGCAAACTTCTTGCCACAGCTTGCATTGATGTGCCATCCTGGATGAGCTGCACTAGCTGAGCCACTTGTGTGGGTTGTAGACTCCGTCTCATGCTACCACTAGAGTGAAAGCACTGCCAGCACTCAAAAGTGACAAAAACATCCGCCAGGAAACATATGACCTGAGAAGTGGTCTGTGGTCAAGGCCTGCAGAACCACTCCTATTGGGGTGTCTTGCTAATTGCCTATAATGTTCGCCTGTTGTCTGTTCCATTTGCACAACAGCATGTGAAATTGATTGTCAATCAGTGTTGCTTCCTGAGTGAACAGTGTGATTTCACAGAAGTGTCATTGACATGGAGTTACATTGTGTTGTTTAAGTGCTCCCTTTATTTTTTGAGCAATATATATATATATATATATATATATATATATATATATATAGTTAAAATCTCATATAGAAGCCCATCTGTGTGCTTCTATAGAGGTACACAACCTTAACCCACTGGACCAGATGTCCCTTTTACCTCTATTAAAACCTCAGTGTTGGGGATCAGCAAATCAATTTGGAATGCATCTTTTCTTTTGACTTCCCTCAAGATTTGATGAGTTGACAATTCCAAAACTTTTCAGACAATTTTTCAAAATGATCTAAAATCACCTAGTCCTACATCTCCTAGTCCAACATTTCCTTGTCCTACATCTTCTAGTCCTACATCTCCTTGTCCTACATCTCCTAGTCCTACATCTTCTAGTCCTACATCTCCTTGTCCTACATCTCCTAGTCCTACATCTCCTTGTCCTACATCTCCTAGTCCTACATCTTCTAGTCCTACATCTCCTAGTCTTACATCTCCTCGTTCTACATCTCCTCGTCCTTCATCTCCTCATCCTACATCTCCTAGTCCTACATCTCCTAGTCTTACATCTCCTCGTTCTACATCTCCTTGTCCTACATCTCCTCATCCTACATCTCCTAGTCCTACATCTCCTAGTCCTACATCTCCTAGTCCTACATCTCCTTGTTCTACATCTCCTCGTCCTTCATCTCCTCATCCTACATCTCCTAGTCCTACATCTCCTAGTCTTACATCTCCTCGTTCTACATCTCCTCATCCTACATCTCCTCATCCTACATCTCCTTGTCCTACATCTCCTAGTCTTACATCTCCTCGTTCTACATCTTCTCATCCTACATCTCCTCATCCTACATCTCCTAGTCCTACATCCCCTAGTCCTATATCTCCTAGTTCTTCATTTCTTAGTCCAACATCTCTTTGTCCTACATCTCCTAGTCCTACATCTCCTAGTCCTATATCTCCTAGTTCTACATTTCTTAGTCCAACATCTCCAAGTCCTACATTTCCTAGTTCTACATTTCCTAGTCCTACATCTCTTTGTCCTACATCTCCTAGTCCTACATCTCCTTGTCCTACATCTCCTCATCCTACATCTCCTTGTCCTACATTTCCTAGTCCTACATCTCCTTGTTCTACATCTCCTCGTCCTACATCTCCTAGTCCTTCATCTCCTAGTCCTACATCTCATAGTCCTACATCTCCTTGTCCTGCATCTCCTAGTCCTATATCTCCTAGTTCTACATTTCTTAGTCCTACATCTCCAAGTCCTACATTTCCTAGTTCTACATTTCCTAGTCCTACATTTCCTAGTCCAACATCTCCTTGTCCTACATCTCCTAATCCTATATCTTCTAGTCCTAAATCACCTTGTCCTATATCTTCTTATCCTATATGTCCAAGTCCTCCTTTTCCTAGTCCTCCATTTCCTCGTTCTACATCTCCTTGTCCTACATCTCCTAGTCCTGCATCTTCTAGTCCTACATCTCCTAGTTCTACATTTCTTAGTCCTACATCTCCAAGTCCTACATTTCCTAGTTCTACGTCTCCTTGTCCTACATTCCCTAGTTCTACATCTCCTAGTCCTACATTTCCTAGTCCTACATATCCTAGTCCTACATCTCCTTGTCCTACATCTCCTAGTCCTACATCTCCTATTCCTGCATCTCCTAGTCCTATATCTTCTAGTTCTTCATTTCTTAGTCCTACATCTCCAAGTCCTACATTTCCTAGTTCTACATTCCCTAGTCCTACATTTCCTAGTCCAACATCTCCAACAACTTCCTAGCAGGAGGTCAGGAACACAGTATGGGTAACACAGTAATAGCTTTCACAAGGCACTAAGGCAACAAGATCCGGCAAGGAAGTGCAGAGGAAGTGAGGTTATATGAGCATGGAACAGGTGCAAGCTAATCAGGGTGATTGGGCCAGGCACCATCATTGGTGCACTGACCCTTTAAATCTCAGAGAGCTGGCGTGCGCGCGCCCTAGAGAGCGGAGCCGCGCGCGCCAGAGCATGACAGCCGGGGACAGGTAAGTGACTTGGGATGCGATTCGCGGGCTGGCGCATCCCGCTATGCGAATCGCATCCCCGCCGGCCATGTCAGTGCAGCGCTCCCGGTCAGCGGGTCTGACCGGGGCGCTGCAGGGAGAGAAACGCCGCGAGCGCTTCGGGGAGGAGAAGGGACCCGGAGCGCTCGGCGTAACACTTTTCTGGACATCAGGGCACTTTACATTCAGACAGAATTTATTTGGGCAGTACTGGGCAGGCTGGTTCTTAAGAATTGGACCTGGGTTTCGTACAACTTTCCTGTAGTAATGCTGGGGAACATATAAAGAAAAATAAGCACTGTACAATAAGGTTGCATATATACAGGGGTCAAGTCCTGGGAAAGAAAGTGTGGGAACTCAACCAAGATTTCCATTTAAAGGGGTACTCTGCCCCTAGACATCTTATCCCCTATCCTGCCGCTGGGGACCCCCGCATTCTCCCTGCTGCACCCGGCTTTCGTTTAGAGCGTGGGTACAGCGCTGGAGGCTCATGACGTCACGGCCACAGTCCCTCAATGCAAGTCTATGGGAGGGGGCATGATGGCCATCACGAGCCTCTGCCCCCCTTCGCCAGTCATTCGGCACAGAACTAAGTTCACTCTATGCACTGGATGTCTGGGGTGCCACAGCCAAGATCAGGGGGGTCCCCAGCGGCGGGCCCTTAGTGATCAGACATCTTATCCCCTTTGGATAGGGGATAAGATGTCTAGGGGCGGAGTACCCCTTTAAGGGCTGGTCCTGCAGGACTCCTGCTAATGGGAACTGCGTTCCTGCTGTGGAAAAAGTGCAGGAACTCCGTTCCCATGAGTTCCTGCAGGACTTGAGCCCTGCATGTGTGTGTATATATATATATATATATATATATATATATATATATATATATATATATATTTATAGTCTGCACAGGCCATTGACATTCATGGACATTGTGTAATGTTTCATGTCACCTGTGGTGGTGCTGTGGGGAAAGTGAACACTTTGATCTACTTATCAATGACAATCTCTCTAGCAAAAAAGGTTAAGGGTCCGTTCACACAGGTGGATTTCATAAAGAATTTGATACCTTTGACTTCAATGGGTCAGAAGGAATTCAGCAAAAGTGGCAGATTTTCTCTGGATCCATTTAAGTCAATTGTAGCAAAATCCATGGTGGATTTTCCACAGCAAATGCGCTGCGGAAAGTCTGCACAAAATCCCCCCTTCCCCCCCCCCCCCCTGTGTGAACAGACTCTAAAATGTATTTAAAAAGTAGCTGTTCTATCACAAAGCAGTTTACATGTCATAATGATATGTCAGAGTTTTTGATTGGTTGGGAGGGTTCACTAAAACAAGTGGGCTCATTTGACCCTACCAGCATTATAGCCTCTCCTGAAGGAGGCCAGGCGACAGTATACAGACGGTACTCCGGTGGGAAACTTTTTTTTTTAAAATCAACTGATTCCAGAAAGTTAAACAGATTTGTAAATGACTTCTATTAAAAAAAATCTTAATCCTTCCAGTACTTTTTAGCAGCTGTATGCTACAGAGGAAATTCTTTTCTTTTTGAATTTATTTTTTGTCTTGTCCACAGTGCTCTCTGCTTATACCTCTGCCATGTCAGGAACTGTCCAGAGCAGGAGAAAATCACCATAGCAAACCTATGCTATTCTGGACAGTTCCTGACACGGATAGAGGTGTCAGCAGAGAGCACTGTGGACAACACAAAAAAGAAATTCAAAAAGTAAAGAATTTCCTATGTAACATACAGCTGCTAAAAAGTACTGGAAGGATTAAGATTATAGAAGTAATTTACAAATCTTATCTTTCTGGCACCAGTTCATTTAAAATAAAATAAAAGTTTTCCACTGGAGTACCTCTTTAAGCTTTCTACGAGCCCATATACAAGTGGTATGAGATCTGATGTACTAGATTAAATGGATACACTACTTACATGGAGTAAATATTTTATTTTTATTTTGCGATTTCTCATTGATTTACAGCTAAAATCTGGCGGCAGCGTTTTTTTTTTTTGCCGAAAAAAACGCCATGCAGCAGAATTGGCGTTTTTCTTGGCATTTTTCCCCCCAAAAATACAAATGGAATTACAGCCTAAATGTTAATATTGATGTCCTACATACAGTTTTTGGAACTGCTACAGAGTTTAGTGCACTGCACTCTGCCTCTGCACTGCCTCCACAGGAGAAAAAAAGCATTACACTTTTGCATGGCACGTTTTAAAATGGCTTTCCAATTTAGTTAAAAAAAACAAATGACAGCTTGTAAAATAATAAGCTAATGATAAACTACAGCTGTTGCAAAGCTACAACTTCCAGCATGCCCGGACAGCCTTTGGCTGTCCGGGCATGCTGGGAGTCGTAGTTTTGCTACAGCTGGGGGCACCCTGGTTGGGAAACACTGGTCTATTACATATCCAGTATAGGTATACAATTTCATATTGATCATTGATAACTTGCCAAAGCCTAAAAACATTCTGTATAATGAGTCTGTGGGTGCGTAAATATGAACGTTTCCAGTTATTACAGTGCGGTGTATTTCCAGATTCTCAATCTTTTGTCATGCAGGAAAGTAAAAAAGAATTAAAGAAGTGTCCAGCAGAGGGTGCACTGTGCATTTCATTTTGACCCGTATCCGTTTTTTCTTTTCAGCTGCCTGAGTTTCTTCCTTTTCACATAATTATATAACCGCCAGTGCTATTAAATAATCATGTATTTACATAGTAAACAGCAGCCCTATGTAAATGTGGAATTACAGCATTTACACTGAGGAATATTCCCGACTATCATTTTCAAAAAGTATAGCGTCCAATGGGAATTAGCTGTAAAAATTGATTTGGCTTAGATTATTCAGCCGCATTGCCACATATTTAACCAACTACGTCATATGGAAATATCAAAAAGAGGGGCATAGAAAGGATAGGGGGAATGTGTATTCTGGATTAGACGTTTTAGATCTATAACAAAGTCCTGAACTAAAGAGGAGTGTCTACAGTATTGTTTCCAAACCAGGGTCCCTCCAGCTGTTGTAAAACTACAGATCCCAGCATGACTGGACAGCCAAAGGCAGGTCCCCTTTGCTTTTAGGATCGATGGGGGCCTTCAAGGTAGGTTCCCCTCTCCTCCCACAATCGTGAGAACAAAGGGGCCCTCACTGATAGTGAGAGTGAAGGGGGGCCCCAAAGTAATCTGAAAGTGAAGGGGTGGCGAAGTGCCCTGAAAGTAGGACTCCCTACCGGTCTTGAGAACAAAGATGCCCTCACTGATCCTGAGAGCAAAGGATCAATGAGGGCCTCCAAAGTAGGGCTCCCTACCAATCCTGAGAACAAAGAGGCTCTCACTAATTCTTAAAGAGTAAAAGGACAGTGAAGGGCCCTACGATCCTAAGAAAAAAGAGGGCATGGTCTATGTTACCCAACAGGTTTACTGTCACATCCTGGGTAGAGATCAGCAAAGACTAATACTCGCCTCAACAACTATCCCTACCTACTTGGATGTTCTTTCCTAAACAGCGGCCCCAAATGGGTGATGGTCGCTACAGTTGCTAAGCGCACAGGATGTCAGGAATATCAGACAGGCCAGGGAAGCAATACAGGGGCAAAAAAGAGACCAAGGCAGCAAACAAGGGGTTAAAAAAAACAAGCCAGAAAGTCAAAACCTAGAGGGAAGTGTAGAACAAAATCAGAAACCACAACAGAGTCAGGAGAAGCCAGGAATTTATCATGAGGTTAATGCAGTACTAAATCAGGAGAAAAAGGCAGGGCCAGGTCGTAAGCAGAGGTTGGGTCACAGTAGGTCAGGTCAGATATACAGGAAATACAGGGGTCATGATATGTGATGGTAAAAATCTCAATATTAAGCACATGCTGCACATAAAGAGAAGTTTAAAGGGGTATTCCAGGAAAAAAATAATATATATATATATATATATATATATATATATATATATATATATCAACTGGCTCCAGAAAGTTAAACAGATTTGTAAATTACTTCTATTAAAAAATCTTAATCCTTTCAGTACTTATGAGCTTCTGAAGTTAATGTTGTTCTTTTCTGTCTAAATCCTCTCTGATGACACCTGTCTCGGGAAACACCCAGTTTAGAAGAGGTTTGCTATGGGGATTTGCTTCTAAACTGGGCGGTTCCCGAGACAGGTGTAATCAGAGAGGATTTAGACAGAAAAGAACAACCTTAACCTCAGAAACTCATAAGTACTGAAAGGATTAAAGGGGTATTCCAGGCCAAAACTTTTTTTTATATATCAACTGGCTCCGGAAAGTTAAACAGATTTGTAAATTACTTCTATTAAAAAATCTTAATCCTTCCAATAGTTATTAGCTTCTGAAGTTGAGTTGTTGTTTTCTGTCTAACTGCTCTTTGATGACTCACGTCCCGGGAGCTGTGCAGTTCCTATGGGGACATGACATCATCATTGAGCAGTTAGACAGAAAACTTCAGAAGCTAATAACTATTGGAAGGATTAAAAAATTTTAATAGAAGTAATTTACAAATCTGTTTAACTTTTCGGAGCCAGTTGATATATAAAAAAAAGTTTTTTCCTGGATAACCCCTTTCAATATCTCACCAGTGGGAGGTGTGAGCGCTGGGGCTGATTGGCTCGATGCTCCTACCTCCTGATAGGCTGAGCTGTCAGCATCATACAATGAGAAATGGCCCTGTGTCGTGCAGGGCCATTGCAAGTACCACAAGGAATTGCGTCAACCCTGGAGCCGGGCAAGGTAAGAGAGAACCTGGAGCCGGGCAAGGTAAGAGATAACCTGGAGCCGGGCAAGGTAAGAGAGAACCTGGAGCCGGGCAAGGTAAGAGATAACCTGGAGCCGGGCAAGGTAAGAGAGAACCTGGAGCCGGGCAAGGTAAGAGATAACCTGGAGCCGGGCAAGGTAAGAGAGAACCTGGAGCCGGGCAAGGTAAGAGATAACCTGGAGCCGGGCAAGGTAAGAGAGAACCTGGAGCCGGACAAGGTAAGTTCATAAAATTAACTAAAACTTATCACAAAAACCTGGTGTAAATTTGCGGAAATCTACAACCAGTTGTGGCTACATATGGGCATCCCTGAGGCCACATGATCTTCAGAGATTGGGTTTATTGGGAGCTCCTGGATGTCAATGTGAAATCTAAACCAAGGCCCCCTACCTACCATATGTTTATGTGACAGAGGTGCCCTTAGGCCCCATTGGACTACAAGGTCTGGGTGTACCTGCTTCCCCTGAACCATATTCACCAGATTCCCCATAAAATAACCCAATAATATGTTGACAAATAAATATATATATATATATATATATATATATATATATATATATATATATATATAATTTTATTTATTTATTAATTTTTTTGCACGTCATTCTCTACCCACCAAAAAAAATAATTTGTCCTAATCATTAATCTGTAATAGGAGATACAATGCAAAAAAAAGGGCAATTATGGCAGCATTTGTGTATCCGCAGCCCGAGGTTTACAGCGCTGCCCGAGCTGATTGAAGGCATAATCAGAATTATTACATGCCAAACACGTTTTTCCTGCTAAAAATAGTCCACCGGATAAATAAAAAATGCTGTATATTCACCATTATCATTAAGCTGGGTTCGGTTCCATCGCCTTCTGCACCTTTTCTAACAGATGAAAAAAATATATATATAAAAATTCAGAAGACAAATAAGCTGGAAGCGGACACTTGTTCGGTCAGTTGTAGCAATTTCCTTATTACTGTCAAACGGAAAATGAGAGAAAAAAAAAGCTCCTAAATGGATTTCCTTTCATCTTTCCATCTGTGATAAGATGTGCATATTTTTCCCTTCCCTTGTTACAAACTTAGTTGAGCTCATCTCTCCTTTCTTTCATCTTGAACTATATTTTCATATCAACTGCATTATCAAATTCATCAATTTAAATGTATTCATTTTAAGTTACGGGCATCTCATGTTATTTAAATGGCTGTATTAATATTTAAATCTAAAAACTGACCCCTTTATAATTTTAGACATTTATCTCGGCCTCACACGGGTGCAATTAAGGATGCATTGAACTATAATCAACAGGTACATTTTAATAAGGCAAGTGCTCACCCCATCTATTATTCCTATGGTTCATTTGCTGTGTAGCTCTTTATATCACTGCTGGGAGATTAAACAAACAGTAAAAAAAAACAAAAAAAAAAAATATTTGTTCTAAAAAACATAGAAAAAAAGTATTTTTTTCTATGCAATGGTAAATGCTGCACACACTGAATGTATGATCTTAGGGGGAGTTCATCAGTAACTTTGCATAATTATTTTGTTACAAACAAACACAACTTTAGTATTTTTGTTTAGTTCAAAAAAAAGGCCACTATTTTTTTTTTTATAGTGTGTGTTAGAAGAGGAGAATTTTATTTGAATTTTTATCCTCTGCGTTTTTCTCCTTACATGTCATGATTTCTGGCATTCACCAATAGAAGCAGGGTAAACGCCACAATTTAATTAAAAAAAAAAAAAAAACTCTATACCCAGAGGATGCTGGGATTTAAAGAAAAACTGCAACTGAGCCGTAAAATGCAGCTAAAGGGTAAAAAAAAAAAAAAGCAAAAACACCAACACCAGAAATAAAAATACCATGAGGGAGATTTATCAAAACCTGTCCAGAGAAAAGTTTCTGAGTTGCCCATAGCAACCAATCAGATCGCTTCTTTAATTTTTCAGAGGCTTTTTCAAAAATGAAAGAAGCAATCTGATTGGTTGCTATGGGCAACTGCACAACTCTTCCTCTATACTGGTTTTGATGAATCTCCCCCATATGGGTATGGCCACATATTTCCCTATTAACTCCCAGGTCACATCTGGCCCGCATTTTTGGCCTATGTGTTTTTGGCTTACTGCTGCTCAGCCTGGCGTCTATGACTTGAGCTTAGATGTAAAACATAATTTCATAACTTTGCATAATTTCAAAACTTCAACTGTCCGTGAATGCTGGGAGTTGTAGCTTTGCAACAGCTGAAGGCACAATGTTTGGGAAATACAGGTTTGATGTAGAGCTGACAGATTATCTTTACCTTTATATGCTGTAGGCAAGCAGCTTGTAAAATGGTGGATTGAAAGTATGTATTAATAAGGCTTCTTGTCTCAGTGACATAAGACTGGAGTTTGGGTCCGGGTTTCGGGAGTGACTGAAGGTTCTGGAAATAAAGTCACTCCTATACCCCAGTTCTGGTTTGCGTGCTGGAGTCCTGAACCTGATCCTACAGGTGTGTGAGCACTGTCATAGAGCAGAGAGGATTTATTCTGAAGCAGATCAACTTGTCTGTGATATGTTTGATACTGATACACAGCACCAAAAAGACTGACTTTGGGACTGAACATACCAAGTTTTGGGTGAGAAGCTCAGACGTTTAAAGGGTTTTCCACCATAAGGTGAGTTTAGTACATACCTGGCAGACAGTAATGGACATGCTTAGGAAGGATCTGCGCTTTTCATGGGGCTAAATGGCTATGTTGTGAGATTACCATAATACTGTGGCTAGCTTTTTGTGAACTTGTATTTCCTGTTTGACTTTTCTTTTTTTTTTTTACTACAAATCCCACAATTCCATTTTCCTCCCTCCCACACATCAGCCCACCCATTGAAACATAAATGAGCTGCATCCATTCAAAAGACCTGTGGTTTTCAATCAGGGTGCCTACAGCTGTTGCATTAGTTGCATTAGTTGCAGATTGATCTCTCCCACCAAGCGATCCCTCCACCCATTGAATCAGACAGGCTCCCTGTCATCAGCTGACTAGTGAGTCAGGTCTCAGCCGCATTGCAAGCTGGGAAAAATCTGAGACAACAGTCATTTTGAATGCTGTAAAAAATAAATATTAAGGTGAAAATCACAGAAGATTTGTGAGAAAACCATTGCATACAGGTACAGACACTATATTATGAACTACACCAACTTTGCAGCCCGTGTAGCATAGTCAAATAAAAAAAAAATAAAAAACTGTAATCTCCCTTTAAGTAAAGAACCTGAAGTGAAGGATGTTTAAGTTTCTTTTATACTGCATGCCGCAAATGTAACTTATTGCTGTATGTGAATAATTACAATAAACCCAAGACTACTGAACTGTGACCCTGCCTGTTTGGGTCTGTTTGCTTGCTTGACAAGACTGTTTAAAGGGTCCCAATCTACAATGCACAAACAGAAACTAATAGAGCTGAAGCATTTTGTGCTACATTATTGGCGGACGGTTCTTGGCACAGATTACCCAACTCATGAATGACGCAAGGAATGGCTCTATTTGGAGTACTGGAACAGATTGGTTGCAGATTCTATTCAAACCATTGTTTTCAAAAGTTCAGAATTTCAGAGCCAAAAATGTATCGAGCTGTGTCAAAACTGACAGAGATAAAGAAGATCTAGGTGACTAATGCAGATACATTTATCATTAACAGCAAATGTTGATAATGAAACAATCTGCTTGTCAACCTAATTCTATTTATACAGTATATATATTCACTTATTTAAATTTTAAGCATGGATCGAGAGCAATAATAAAGTCTTGGAAACTTTACATAGGCACTGTGTCATTTGACCAAACTTTGCACAGATCAATAGTACAAGCGACAAATCTTCGTCTTCTATATTCTGTTTCTGGATCGATTTGTGGTTAGATAAGTATGTACACACAGAGGGTCATAACGGTACCTTTATTGCCTCTTGTTTGTAATGCATTTAAGAAAAAATTATGTATCTACCTTTCTTTTTCCATCTTTTTCCATCTTTACACGTTTAATTGTATTTAGACTACTAGTAGTAGTCTACTACTTACTAAGTAGCGCATTGTCATTCCAATTATAAGTACACACAGGATACTTAGTTGTATTGTTTCCTGTGACAATTCTTTGGCACAGAAAGGGTATGTAATTCAAAATCATCTAAGGCTAAGTTCACACTGCCAGCGTGCTCCAACCCATTCAGGGTTTATTTGCCTCCTTTTTTTTTTTTGTGTGGAATGGACCCTAAATGGGTTAAAGCACAACTGACACCACTTGAATCGACTTGAATGGGGTCTGTCGGATGTCTAGTACTTTACAGGAGTTGAGTGGAGAAAAAAGATCCGACATGCAGCATTTATTTCTCTGTTCAACTCTCGTCCTTCCGACGGAGCTCTCTTTACCAGAGCCGTGTGAACGAGGCCTAACATTCCGGTGGATAGTTTTATTCGGAGGGCTGGGCTTACTTAGTAACATTCAATTTATTCATAGCTAAGGGTATATTTTCTGTAACCTTGACAAAGGAGCCAGTTTTTACCAAATGTAGCCCGCTCTACACTTTTATGTATATTTTTTTTAAATAAAGCTGGGAAACTCTTAATATAGTACTTCATTGAGTGCTGGATTCTTCTCCATTTTGGATTTTCATCCCCATGGCTCCTCCTTCTTGGTACAGACTCAATGAAAGTCTAGCGATCAGTGAGGGTCTCAGCACCCGGACTCCCACAATACAAACTTAGTCTTAGTCTCCTGATGATCGGAGGCTGTTCTGCTCTTTAGACCTTTGGTGCCATACAGGGGAAATGAAAATATTACACAGATCTTAGGGTACAGTCTCATTTGAAGGAAACCCTACCTGGACTTAATGGTCAACGGTTGCACAATTTTACTGGTAATACCACAATTTTACCGGTAATATTGGCCATTGTATGCGAGATACATGTAAGAGCTGCACTGATAGACCATACTTTTATAAGATTATGCATCCACCTTCTAAAAGGTGATCCATTGGAATCTCGTAGCTGGGGGTCCCCTCAGTCGGATACTAGCAACAGGGAAACTGAAGTGTCAATGCCTGCATGGTGTCCATTGAGTCAAAACCAGAAGTGCATCCAGTAGAAAGTATACACAAGGGAATAACTATATGGGGTGCAGAAGTAGCAATCACACTTGGGCCCTTTGATTTAGGGGACCCCAAGGCACTTTTTCCCCTAAGAAGACACCAGTATATAAATGGCACATGATAGACCTGGGCCCTGTTACAGATTTTGCATTAGGACACATAAACTAGGTGTGCCTTTGAGTATAAATCCTTCCTTAACATTTCCTATCCCTTCTGAATTTTCTTCTAGCTATGGCTCAAAATAATGTATGTAAAAATGTCACAAAAACTGTTGTTTTTCAAAAAAAAAATTCGGATGCCTCAACTCTTCTGCTGACTCCATCATCGGTTGCAAGTTCTTAATTTTATTCAAATTTAAAGTAAAGTAAACCTGAGAATATAAATCTTGAGGACAATTTATCTTCATGTATTAAAAGTCATTACACTTTTTTTGGCAACGGAACGAGAAAATGAAGAAAGAAAAAAAAAGGGAATAAAACCAGATTTTAACCTTTCCTATTAATGTTACAACCTGGTGCTGTCAATTAGCCTACATTGCATTATACTGTATAAAATATAACACCATTAAAATGCCAAGTGCATTAGCAGACAATGTTAAATTGTAACTGAAAAGTGCAACCTCTTAGTTAATTGACTTCCATACTGTAATATCAAAGCTGCACAAGAGACCCGACGGAGGAAAAAAAAGTGCAAACAGCAACAACTTCTAATTAATTCTTATTAATTGTGCATGAGATTGTAATAGTAACATAGACATTCGGCTTACAGGGGGCTACAAAAGTTTGTGTTGACCCCCTTAAGGTCATGCAAAATCATCATGTACGAGTCACGCACCCATTTGTATTAGAAATGGATTTCAATTGTCTTCTATCAGTGGAAAGGCCTATACCTCCAAGGTTGTATTGCATTAAAATCCTGATGCCATTGCCAATACACATGCCTGCTATATTGTGTTTTGAGTCACCTCCATTGTATAACGTAAAAGGGTTCATCAGGTTTGCTGTTCTTACTTTGCACCTGCAAAAGACAATTGGCATCTTTAGGAGACTAGAGATGCCCATACACTTTAGACTAAAGTTACCCAAATCCGCCGTCTTCAGCTGGTTCAGCCATCTGGCTATGGTTTGGGCAGCTTTCCATCTCTCCATAGACAGATGGTGTTGGTGGAGAGAAGTGTCTGGCATGTTGGATTTTCCTTATATGACATTATTTATTTATACTTTTTGGGCAGTTTGGTGAGGTCAGAAAAGGTTACAGTGGGGGTTTATAGGACATTGGGGGTAAAATGGACATGTCTGTCTTTGGCTCTCCCAGCAGCTCCATTACCTCCTGTGTTCAGCTGCGGAGTTACTGGCATTGACGACGAGCCAATGGTATTCTGCCTTAGCGTCCACACCCTCCTGAATTTGGCTATTTAAGTCACAGGCTTGCTTCAGTGGATCAGTACATTTCTTGTGATAAAGGTTTGGTCCTTGCACTAGCTTCTTATACTGTCTTCTTAAAACTCCTGACTCCTTTTGCTTAGTGATCACGTACTACGTCACTTCCTGGTTCTAACTTGGCCTGCCTGACCTTGCTCTTTCTGTTTGTTCTTTTGTCTGCAGTTTACCTGTCTTTGCTCCCTGGTCTGCTCCTTGGTTGATCCTTTCCTGACCCAACCTTCCTAACCTACGAACTGGAGTGTTTTTGTGTTTAACCCCACTATGCCCACTTGTTTAGAGTAGGGACTGTTGCCCAGTTGGAGATCTGTCACATAGAGCTGATTGTCAGGTAGGCAGAGACAGAGATTGTGGGTAAGCTCAGGGCTGGATTTCTCCCTGTTCTATGTCACAGGGAGAATAACTTATACACCCTCTTGTGGCAAGATCCAGAGGCGAATCAGAGCATTCCTATAATCATTTACAAATTTAAATGTTAAATTTAGCAGCAATCCAACATTTCTATCTGGGTGCATAATCTTTTTTTCTCTCAATGAGTGTATTTCATGGTTAGATATTGCTATTTGCCAGTCTAGAAGAAGTGTGCAAGTAAAGGAGTTGTCCAGAAGAAGAAAAAAGAATCCTCACTTTTTTCTTCAGAAACAGTACCACATTTGTCCATGGGCTGTGTCTGGTATTGCCTCTCCAATTATGTAAATTGTGGTTAGCTGCAATACCAGACAGAGCTCACAGACAAGAGGGGCACTGTTTACTTATTTTCCCTTCAATTTTCCTCATACCAAGTGCGCTGTTCCTGTATAAATAAATGAACAGACGCTGTGTGCTTTGCCTTTTGCCGTCAGCACATGTATACCATACATATAAACCCTTGTTTCCATCATTCCCATCGGCCCAGCCAAGTCATTGACTTGCAAATATCTGAATAATTGGCTGAAATCCACTATTTGCGTATAATAATAATAATCTGCCACAGACTAACATGTATCTTTTGATGTGCACACCTATTGAACAGACTAATTCTTCGATAAACAACTCCATTAATATACAGATTTTTTTTGCTCTCCCACTGCTGAATGTGGTGTGCCTCCTTGCTGCATGCTCGCCTCGCCCTTACATACATATTGCAGCAATTAGAAGAAAAAAATCCTATTAATTTGTAAAATAACTAAAAAATAATAGTGGTAGTGGAATTGCATTCCAAGCACAAAGATATACTGTCACTTTTCATTAGTTATAAATTATGGAGTAGTCGGAGCCCTGATTTCATGTGTCACATTCTGTTGCCGCTCTGCTCCCTCCTGATCCCATTCTGTTGTCCTGGCAGGAGTACTGTGCCCCAGGTATCATGGCTGGGCCATCTGCACCCGACATCTGTCTCTCTATTGATCAGACGGGTTTAGCACTTGATCAAACAGAGCAGGACGGAGTATGTCTCTGTCTACATTAGACTAAATGCCAACTGCTGCATTGACAACGAAACAAAAGCATTCCATTACCCTTTCACAATAATATCGGCACCTGCTATATAAACTTATACAAAATGGTTACAGTTTATTGACTTTGTTTTTCTGGTGGAGCTAAATATATAATAATAAAAAAAAAAATAAGTGTGTGAACGGAGCATATTATTTACTGGCTGGGGGGGGGGGGGGGGTGTTGGGTGTTGTTTGGGGGGGGGGGATATTATGTCCGAGAGCCACGTACAATTGTTAGAAGATGCAAATATACAATGTGGGCACCGATAATTCACAATTACTTTCATAGGAGAGATTGCAATGATGGAAGAATCTGTCAGCTGCCGTCATATTGTAAATGAAAAGCCTCTGTAGGATGTTTAACCCTGCATACATGTTTATTCAGGTGGTATCTTGGTAACATCATCACAATTTTTATCAGTTTTGTATAGATTCATTGGGATGATTTCTTAAGGTAAATGTATCACGTAGATTAGGGTGCATGCACACCACGTTTTCACTCTACGGGTGCTGGATCCGGCGGGGGGAAGGGAAAACCGTGCACTTCCGTAACCCAGCCAGACCACCACCCTAATCCATTGACTATAATGAGCCGAACGGAGTCACCGTTACTCCGGTCGGCTCATTTTTGACCCATATCCGGTTTTCTTACCGGACCTCAAAACGTAGTATGCTACGTTTTGAGGTCCAGTCAGAAAACCGGATACGGGTCAAAAATGAACCGACCGGAGTAACGGTGACTCCGGTCGGCTCATTATAGTCAATGGATTAGGGCGTCGGTCTGGCTGGAGCCCCTAGATGTTGCAAAACTACAACTCCCAGCATGTCCAGACAGCTGTTGGCTGTGTGGGCATGCTGGGTGTTCTAATTTTGCAATTAAAACTAGATTTAATGTATTATTTATTTATTTTTTTGTTTATTTATTTATTATTTTATTTATGTTACCAAACAACAAAATGAAAGATGTTCTTTCTCATATATGTATTTTTTCTAATTTGAAATTTTTTTATTTTATTTTTCATATATTATTATGGGGGGCAACCAAGATAAACGTATTTGGTTCAGATGGTGTCAAGTGTGTGTGGCGGCAACCAGGTGAGGAGTACAAAGACAAGCGTCTACAGTCAAGCACGGTGGTTGGAGTGTCATGGTCTGGGGCTATGTGAGTGCTGCTGGCACTGGGGAGCTACAGTTCACTGAGGGAACCATAAATGCCAACATATACTATGACATACTGGGACATATCATAATCCCCTCCTTGCAGAGACTGGGATGCAGGGCAGAATTCCAACAGCTAAAGATACCCTGGTTAGAAAACACTGCTTTAAGCTATAGTGTGATAAAACAAATAATACCTGTCTTAGCAGATGATGACTGCTTGCAAACTTATGAAATGAAGTTTTACGCCTAAGCTTGAGTCATAGAGGCCAGGCTTAGCAGCAGCATACAAAAATCTAATGAAACACAGCCTCAGATGAACACTGCAAGACTCACTGATAATAAAAGACCAATGAAGACGTCTTCAGCTTAGACCCAAAGATCCTGCTATTCCCGGTTGTGATTTTCGGAGCTTGCTATAGCACAAACAAACATTTTAAAGCAGTCTTCCTCCTCCTATGTACCGCAGCCTACGCCACCTAGACAATGCCCCGCCAGCCCCTTCCTATTAATTAAGCCGTAGGTACAGTAGAGACGTAGAAAAATGTTACCGCTGCGCATAAGCTGAACTCCAACACGACAAATGAATATTGAACCTTAATTGAAACTGTGACTACCTACAAAGATTAAGCTTCTTTCTATTCCAAATACTAAAGGCATTAAAATAACATTTTTAATGCCTTGTCTGAATGAGGCCTGACATTAATGCAAAGCTACATTAAAGCAGTGAAATGGCCGGCTCTTTTGTAATGCATTCTATATGATCAGACACTGGGTCAGGCCAGAGCACCGCGTCTGAAGTGAAATCAAGTGGAAGCTAATTAAAATATACTCGCAATGGAACTTAACTGAAAAAGACCCCAGTAATCATATGTAGGTATCTGGATAGAGCCCATCCGAACTAATGTGAGCCGCCAGTAATCCTAATATCTGCTCTATTACCAGTGGGCACAGGAAGAACACAGAATTACATGCTAATGTGCCTTCTGCTTGCCCATTTCTCCTTCATTCTTCTTATGGCTTTAAAAAAAAAAAAATTGTAATTATGGTATTCTACGTCTGCAAAATGTATCTCAGCCTCCTACAATGACTGTGTGAGGTCGGCTTTCTATAGGTTTGAGCTCTGGCCATAGCAGTAATGTTTCAATACACTATAAGGGTGCGTTCCCACCTGGTGTATTTCACGCTGCGCAAAATTTACGGCCGCAACGGGAAATACGCTGTGTATCCCTTGCTCACTATACACACAGGGCTTTGTGGCGGCAGCCCTATGCGTGTAGTGAGTTTTGGAGGCGGGGCCATGTGCAGGCTTGACTGTAACACGTGGCTCCGCCTCCAAAACTCACTGCACAAGTAGGGCTGCCGCCGGAAAGCCCTGTGTGTATAGTGAGCAAGGGATACGCAGCGTACTTCCAGCTGCTGCCGTAAATTTTGCGCAGCGGGAAATACGCTGCGTATACGCCAGGTGGGAACGCACACTCAAAACACATTGATGACATAGCTAGGACGTAATAGGAAGGCAATTTGTAGTCGATATGCAAATAGTTTTTATCCCTACAAATTTTTCCAAAGCATTTTGGCTCCAATATCTCCAAAGCTCTGTGAAAGGATTTGTAGCGGATTTTTCGCTGTGGATTTTTAATGCAGAATATGCAACAGTAAAGAAATTATTTAAAGGGGTTCTCCACTGGAATTATTATTTTTTTTAATCAACTGGTGCCAGGAAGTTAAATCGATTTTTAAATTACTTCTATTTACAAATCTTAATCCTTTCAGTACTTATTAGCTGCCGTATTCTTTTTGAATTTCCTTTCTGTCTTACCACAGTGCTCTCTGCTGACACCTCTGTTCATTTTAGGAATTGTCCAGAGCAGGATAGGTTTACTATTGGGATTTTCTCCTGCTCGGGACGGTTCCTGACATTGACAGAAGCGTCAGACTGAAAGGAAATTAAGAAAAGAAAAGAACTTCCTCTGTAGCATACAGCAGCTGATAAGTACTGGAAGGATTAAGATTTTCAAATAGAAATAATTTACAAATCTGTTTAACTTTCTGACACCAGTTGATAAAAAAAATCTGCAGTTTTGGGGATTTTGCTGTAGTTCACAGATTCTGTCTAAGTTTTCACTTGTTTTTTGACAGAGAAAACACTGGGGAAAAAAAAACTCCAGAAAAACTGTCCCTGCATTTTCTGGCATTTTTTTTCTGCTGTTTTTGCCTTTGTGTGGAAATTGTGTTTTTTCTCCTTTTTTTTTCTTCTTTTCTTGTTTCTGTGTCCAGAGGGGGGGGGGGGGGGGGGGAACGGGGGGAACTCTGTGTCCAGGGGAAATGCAAAACTCACATTGCATTTTTTATGTTTTTTTTTTTAATTCTCTCCCATAGACTTTACTGAAAAAGAAAGGAGAGAATTTCATAGAAAAACAATATCATATTCTTAACATCTAGGCACTGCATTTTTTTATTTTTCTTACAAATAAATCTGCAGCATTCACGCTATTCAATCTCTGCCTGAAGGTATTCTGGGTGGAGATTCTATTTACTGCAGGCGCACTGCTCAGACATGCGCAATCTCCATTGACAGCCGTGCATTTACAAGCAGACTCCGCCGAAAGAATAAATATGTTTTGCAGTGTGAACAGTGCAGCAGAATTCTATTGAAAACAATTGGAGGCTCCTGCAGCTGAATTTCCGAGTGGAAATTCAGCTGCAGCAGCCTCCAATTGTTTTCAATGGAATTCGTAGTGGGAATGCACCCTAAGGGTAGAGTCACGCGTACCGTATTTTGCTTCATATATTTTGCAGCTGATTTTGCTACCCATTGAATTCAGTGGGTAGGTAAATATGCAGCAGCAAATACGCAGCAAAATACGCTAGGTGTGACCCTCCCCTTAATGTGGATGTACACTACATGCTGCAGAGTTTCCTTTCCATTATGAAAATCCGCAGTGAGTAAGCCATGTATGTACAAGCCAGTATTCCACCATCTTGCACTATAAGTTTATGTTGAGACGGCAGAATTTCCGCATTGATTTCCACAGGGAAATCCACATAGAAATTCTGCATGTGTTTATAGCCTATTAACTTTACAGGGATTCCGCAGCCCCATGCACACTGCAGAATTTTTGCTGCAGACTTCTGCAGCTAAAATTACTTATTCCACAAAAATGTAAGTCATGTCTTATATTTTTGTGGAATTCAGCCATGGAAGCCTATTGTAGTGAATGGGGCTGTTTTTTCCAGCGAAATGTGGATTTCGTGCAAAGTTTGTGCAAAATGTATTTTAAACAATAAATTAAAGCACTTTTTGTTCGTGCTCATTCATGCAAAAATTCCACATCATTTCCGCTGAAATTCCACATAGATGCGGAAAGATAACGGAATTCCGACAGCCGCTGAGTTCCTGGTGTCTGAACGTAGCTAAAGGGTACGTTCAAATGGACGGATTACCTGCGTATTTTCTGCTGCTTATCTGCTGTGGAAAATACGCAGTGGATTTTGCTACTATTGACTTCAATGAGTCCGAAGGAAAATCTGCAAATTTGCCTCTATTGCAGATTTTCTGCTGACTCATTGAAGTCAATGGTAGAAAAATCCACTGCAGATTTTTAGCAGCAGATGTGCAGTGGAAAATTCGCAGGTAATCCGCCCGTGTGAACATACCTTAAGGGTACGTTCACACGAACTGATTTTTTTGCGTGTTTACTGCTGCGTATTTGAAAGTGGGCGGGCTCTTCTCAAATTTTCCGCGGTGGAATTTACACTGCGGAAAATCCGCCGCAAGCCCCATTGAAGTCAGTAGGGACTGCGGCGGATTTTCTGCAGCGTAAATTCCACTGTGGAAAATCTGCTGCGGACAGCCGAGAAGAGCCCCCCCCACTTTCAAATACGCTGCGGAAAACCCGCAAAAAAATCAGCTCGTGTGAACGGACCCTAAGGCTATGTTCATTAGATGTTTCAGCCACAGACGTTCTGCTGTTTGCAGCAGAATCCCATTGAAAACAATGGGACTCTGTTGCAACAGAATTTCCGAGCGGAATATTTTTGCTGGATTCTGCTCGGAAATTCTGTTGCAACAGAGTCCTGTTGTTTTCAATGGGATTCTGCTGCTCACAGCCGAACGTCTCTGGCTGAAACATCTCAATGTCCATTCTTTCTGCAGAATCTGCTTGCAAATGCATTGGCGTCCATGGAGATGGCGCATTTCTGAGCGGTCCTAGCGCTGGGATGTTCTGTCATTGTTGGACATTCTGCAGTGTGAACATAACCCAATGAGTTTTAGGACCTGACGTGTAGCACTATGGCTGAAAATTGCAGGCCTTTCCTCTGTAAGAAATACTCAGGTTAAAAAAACAATATGTATCTATCTTTTTAATAATAATTCGTAAATTCAATCAATTTAATCTCATACGTGACAAAGAAAAAAAAAAAAACCTACATTTGGCTGCATTTTCAGAAATACGTAAATCCAACCGATGTAATTCATGCGGCATTATAGACTACCTAAATCTGTGTGCATAAGCTTTATTTGACTTCACCCCAACAGTAAGGAAGAATGAAGCAATAAGGCTTTCTCCAAGCAAGGTCTGCCAGATCTGCCGGGGACCAGGCACAATATGACTGCAATTGCCCTAGTGACACCCATTTCTGGGCCACAAAGCCGGCGGTGACCCATATCTGATTGAGCCAATAAAGATTCCCATATATCAGGATTTTTAGCTCCTTTTTATTATGCATTTTAAAAGCTTTGAATAATGTTTCACAAAGGCCTGCCAACACTTAACGTGTTATTTATGGGAACAGAGATGTACCAATTCCTTACCTGCGGACTTGGGGGACGCTGGAGCTCTTTGCGAGAATTGCCTCCATTTTTATTTATTAATGTAAGGTTCTTAGAAGGCACCCCTAACCAGTGTGCCTTCAGCTGTTGCAAAACTACAGCTCTCAGCATGCCCGGACAGCCAACGGCTGTCCGGGCATGCTGGGAGCTGTAGTTTTGCAACAGCTGAAGTCACGCTGGTTGAGAAACACAGTCTTAAAGGGGTACTCCGGTGGAAAATGATTATTATTATTTTTTTTAATCATCTGCTGCCAGAAAGTTAAACAGATTTGTAAATTACTTCTATTAAAAATATACATATATAAAAAAAAAAATCTTAATCCTTCCAGTACTTATTAGCTGCTGAATACTACAGAGGAAATTATTTTCTTTTTGGAACACAGAGCTCTCTGCTGACATCACGAGCACTGTGCTCTCTGCTGACATCTCTGTCCATTTTAGGAACTGTCCAGAGCAGCATATGTTTGCTATGAGGATTTTCTCCTACTCTGGACAGTTCTTAAAATGGACAGAGGAGTCAGCAGAGAGCACTGTGCTCGTGATGTCAGCAGAGAGCTCTGTGTTCCAAAAAGAAAATAATTTCCTCTGTAGTATTCAGCAGCTAATAAGTTCTGGAAGGATTGAGATTTTTCAATAGAATTAATTTACAAATCTGTTTAACTTTCTGGCACCAGTTGATTTAAAAAAAAAAAAAAAGGAAAGAAAATGTTTTCCACCGGAGTACCCCTTTAAACAGTCCTTTTTCAGCTCATGATGACGCCATAAATCAGGAGATTTATCAAAACGTGTCAAAAGGAAAAGTTGCTGAGTTGCCCGTAGCAACCAATCAGATCGCTTCTTTCATTTTTGAAAAGGTCTCTGCAAAATGAAAGAAGAAATCTGATTGGTTGCTATGGGCAACTCAGCAACTTTTCCTCTGGACAGTGTTTGATAAATCTCCCCCCCCATATACACAACGGGGGAGATTTATCAAAACCTGTGTAGAGGAAAAGTTGCCCAGTTGCCCATAGCAACCAATCAGCTCGCTTCTTTCATTTTGAAATAGGCCTGTGAAAAATGAAAGAAGCGATCTGATTGGTTGCTATGGGCTACTGGTCATCTTTCCCTTTACACAGGTTTTGATAAATCTCCCTCAACATCTACTTTACCGGATCTAATAACAGCAAGTAGAAAAGTACACGGGGTAGTACCATAGTGACCTATAAGCAGCACATGTAGCAGATATAGGACACTGTTTGGCCTTGTTCACATGGTGGAATTTCTGAGCGGGCGAAAAACTTCGCTCATAAATTCTGTACCGTTGTTTTCAATGGGATTCTGTTGAACCATGAGATGTTTCTGTCGCGGAAATTCCGATTCCAGCCTCCGCAGAAAGAATTGACGTGTCGATTATTTCTGTGGAATCTGCTTTGAAATGCATTGCCGTCTATGCTGACAGGACATTTCTGAGCGGACCTACTTCCTGCTCTCTCTCCGCTATCGGCCGAACGCCAGCCCGGAAATTTGCCAGGTGGACATCTTGCCGTGTGAACATAGCCATAAAAGTACGATTGAAAAAAAAATAAATAAAAAACATATCCCCTATTCATAATATAATGGATGAGTGTCTGATTGAAGGGGGTCTGGCCTTTGGAATTCGCGCAATTTCCAGAAGGGGCCCCGTCTCTTACCTCTGAGCACTCCAGCCCCCACTTTCTGAGATGAGCGGATCTCGGGAGTGATGGCCCACACAGCCAATCACCGGCTGAGGCAGCACATTGCTGTTGCTGAAAAATGGCAGAGCGGGCCATTATGGCTGAGACCAGTTCATCTCAGAAGGTGGGAGGTGGGGAGCTCAGAGAGATTGCGGGGAACCATCCCCCCGATCACACACTAATCCCCTATCCTGTGAATAGGGGATACATTTTTGACAACCAGACAACTCCTTAAAAGAGTACCTGTCATGATCTTGTTAAATTTTATAATCCTCCCAGATCACTGCCCACATCATGATAAACCACCCCCTGTTCTGTATTTTTTGCTCAGTCTCTCAGATTCACAAACTGGGAAGGGGCGTTACCCAGCAGGCGTGACATCATCTGAAGCCATACAGGGGAGAACCTCCTCCCTCACTCTGCTACACACAGCCCAGAGCATTTCAGTGTGAGATGAGCTATAATTGGCTAAGCAGCAGATACCTTTTGGCAGCTTTTTTAAACACAAATAAACATAGAAAACTTTTTTTTTTTTTGTAAATTTTTTTAACAAAGTTAAAATCTGGACTAAATACACAGTTATTATAAAGTTTGCTGAAGAAACAAAGATAATCCATATTAACATCTGCAAGTGCAGATTTCATATACAGTGGCCCAGACTTATCAGTCAGACAAAAGCTGTCTGGTTTTACCCCTAGGAACCAATCACAGCTCTGCTTCAATTTCTCAAATCACTCTGGTAATATGAAAGCTGTGCTGTGATTGGTTGCTTTAGAAAAAATCAGTTTTTATAGAGTCTTTTTCTTTTATTACTGGCAGTGCCAGTGGTTCATTTAACTGTACATGTGTCCTAATGATACACTCACAGTTTGGTTATAATTTTGACAGAACGAGGACCATTGGCTCCTCATCCCATCAGTCACCCTTGTGCATTATGCTGGCAGCCAGAAAAGGTGAGTGTCTCTACCTCTATGCTCCAGCATAGATAAGTGACATCATTGTGTGCCTGCAGAGCTGAGCGGGAACAGGAAGGGCTATGCTGTGGATTAAAAGAGAGCAGCAGGGAAAGGTGAGTATGGGTATTTTTATTTATTTGTCTATTTAAAAAAAAAAAATCTTGGCAAGGGGGGCTGCTATCTACATAGGGTCTAACTTCAGGGAGCAACTCCAGGGGTCTACTTACAGTGTAAAACTATCTACAAGGGGTCTACCTACAGAGGGCAACTATCTACAGGGGGCCTACCTATGGGGGCAATCATCTCTAGGGTGTCTACCTACAACGCACAATTATTTCTAGGGTGTCTACCTACAAGAGACAACTATTTACAGGGGATCTACCTACAGGGGGAAACTATCTCTAGGGTGTCTACCTACAGGAGGCAACTATCTTTAGGGAGGCTACGTACAAGAGGCAACTATCTCTAGGGTTTCTACTTACAGTAAGCAACTATCTACAGGGGATCTACCTATAGGGGGCAACTATCTCTAGGGTGTCTTCCTACAAGGAGCAACTATCTCTAGGGCATCTACCTACAATGAGCAACTATTAACAGGGAATTTACCTACAGGGGGCAACTATTTGCAGGGGGTCTACCTACAGGAGGCAACTATGTCTAGGGTGTCTACCTTCAGGGGGCAACTATCTGTAAAGGGCCTAGCTACAGGGTGCAACAATCTATAGGGGATCTACCTACGGGGTGCAACCATTTACAGGGGGCAGCTATCTCAGGAATGTCTACCTACAAAGGGCAACTATCTCTAGGGGGCCTACCTACAGGGGCAACTATCTGCAGGGTGTCTACCTACAGGAGGCAACTATGTCTAGGGTGTCTACCTTTAGGGGGCAACTATCTCTAAAGGGCCTACCTACAGGGTGCAACCATCTACAGGGGCAACTATCTCAGGGGTGTCTACCTACAAGGGGCAACTATCTCTAGGGGATATACCTACAGGGAGCAACACTTTTAAAGCCCCCTATATTTGCATTGCTGGGACTATTATAATCACCAAATAAAATTCTCACCAGGCCACAGAATTGCGCCATATCCCACTCTGCACATTGGCGGTTGCACTATTATATTACAGTCTACACACCATCTTGCACTCTTTCTCCTCCATTAAAGCCGCCACCTCCCTTCCTTAATATTGTTTATGCTAATGAACCCAAACAGCACGGATGTGTTCAGACATTGTTCGCGGCTTATTTCACTGATATCGTGGCTTATACTAATTACTCATTACCGGTACGCTTACATGGCCGACATAATAAGTGTTTTTTTCCCCTGCATGATAAAAAAAAAGAAAGCACCAACCTCGGAGTAAAAATAAAGGAAATAATGATAAAACATATAACCTCCATTGGTAGCCGTACAAAAGGCTGATTTATCCCCCCCGCCCACCTGGAGGACGGAGCGAGGGGCTAATGTGGTGTATTGTTATTTCCTTTCTCAAGATATCTGCAGATCTAACCTTCTCTATTCATTTCGCCTGCTCGCTGCCATTATCTACCTTCCACGCCTGCTTGTTGCAGAAACAAGTTAGATGAGTTAATAGAGAACAGATATTAGGATTTCACAAGTGACGACATTTTTTAATTGAACAGTTACGGAGATATGAGGCTGCGACAATGGTTACTGTACCGCGGATAGGGCGGACGCTGACCCCGGGTTTAGGTGGATGAAAAAAAAAAAAAAAGAGTTGTGCAGCCAGTATGCCTGAAGCAGTGTTTTTTTTTTCCAAACAGTGTGTCTCCAGCTGTTGCAAAACTACAACTCCCAGCATTCCCAGACAGCCAAAGGCTGTTTGGAAAACACTGACCTAAAGAATCTCAGTGTTGCAGTGTGCATTTTTTTTTTACCTCTAAGTTAAGCTGAGACTTGTAGTACTCAGAGCTGCAGTGTGCATTTACTTTTAAGCTATGCTGTGACCTGTAGTACCTCAGTGCTGCAGTGGGCATTTATTCACTCCCAAACTATGCTGAGACATGTAGTACCTCAGTGCTGCAGTGTGCATATATTAACTTCTAAGCTATGCTGGGACTTATAGTACCTCAGTGCTGCAGCTTATAATTATTCACTCCTAAGCCATGCTGAGACTTGTAGTACCTCAGTGCTGCAGCTTGTATGTATTAACTTCTCAGCCATGCTGAGGCGTGTAGTCCCTCGGTGCTTCAGTTTGCATTTATTAACTTCTAATCTATGCTGGAACTTATAGTACCTCAGTGCTGCAGCTTGTATTTATTATAAGCTGTGCTGAGGCTTGTAGTACCTCAGAGCTGCATTGTGCATTTATTAAATTATAAGATATGCTGAGACTTGTAGTACCTCTGTGCTGCAGCATGCATTTATTCATTTCTAAGCTATGCTGAGACTTGTAGTACCTCAGTGCTGCAGCACACATTTATTCACCTCTAAGCTATGCTGAGACTTGTAGTACCTCAGTGCTGCAGCACACATTTATTCACCTCTAAGCTATGCTGAGACTTGTAGTACCTCTGTGCTGCAGCATGCATTTATTCATTTCTAAGCTATTCTGAGACTTGTAGTACCTCTGTGCTGCAGCATGCATTTATTCATTTCTAAGCCATGCTGAGACTTGTAGTACCTCAGTGCTGCAGCACACATTTATTCACCTCTAAGCTATGCTGAGACTTGTGGTACCTCAGTGCTGCAGTGTGCATTTATTCATTTCTATTATTATCTATTACTGTAACTATATTTAAATTGATAATAATTTATGAACATTAATTATTTTATTTCTTTTTATAAAGCACCCGCAGCATTGTGCTCTGTGGCATGGTAAGACGTTTGCCACAGCCTGACACTCTCTTCATCCCATTCGATCCTCAACGGAACAATGGCCATAATTCAGGTCACGACAAAGCAAAGTTATCAGAGAAGAGTGGCTGGAGCCACAGAGCATGTTTCCTGCGACACGCTCAACTCTAGGTGGTGATATTCGTCTTTCAACGTCATTAGCACTTAACATTCAGCAAGTTCACCCATTTCTTTAAAGAACTAAATTAAATGCAACTAGACACATTCAATCAGGATTAGGAAATTCATACCTGGCTAGTGTGGGTAATGCCTGGCTGGCCAGAGATTAAAGTGAAGACTTCCAGAAATTTATATTATAGAATACGAAAACTTCCCATTATCTCATTAGAATTTCACCAGATCCAATTAAAAAGATAACAGTAGCAGGTATATCAGTCAATATCAGCAGCCAACGTATTCTAACAAACCCGTTGGTCTATGAATTCTAATGGGTTTCATTAGAAATGTGTCTTTGAGACAAATAAGAATCCCTTTACATGTAAAACAAACATTACCCAGTCTATGCAAACATTGTAATGATTTTAAAAGAACAAGGCAGATCTGCCCCAGCTTCATTCTGCATTAATGTCAATGTAGAGTGCGCCGTCGCTTCCTAGCCTCCCTGTCTCTACAGCTTTCCTCATTGTCTGTTTTTATGTATCACAATGTCTGCTGATAACAGGATTTAGGGCTGGAATATTGGCACACAGAGATAGGTGCGTATACCCGGGCGAGCGACATTGTAAATCTATACAGCTCATTAGAATACAGAGGGAACCGGCATTAGTTTTCTGTAAAAAAAGAAAATCTGTAACCCGCCTGTAACTTGATATTTCTACCACAAGAAGGCAGAATAACTTCCTTTTAGGCTCTGATCACATCTTGTCAAAGCCTTCTGTCAGATATATACAGTACCTGGGAATACTTCTGATGTATATCCCCAATGGAAGGCTCTGACGTTCACCATTGAATTACCATGCAGGTATTCATCCAATGGAAAAAAAGGTAGGCCCAAAAGGTGGCCCACTGTACCATAAAGTACAGCCCTTCTCCTATACATAACAGCCCAACATCGGCCAAAAGAACACTATTTTGGCCTTCGTCAAGTGAATGGGGGCATATACGCTGGGAGTTTTCCTGGGGCATACGTTGGATGTAAACAAAAAATAAGGCTCCATGAACCAGCTCCACTGGGTGATTTGAGCCATCAATATATTACACAGACGGCCATTCACCCAAATTCTAAAGGATATTAAAGAGAGAGCACCCCATTCCATGAGCCAAAGCAGTTGGGTGACTTTGTCCATTAATGCATTGTACGGACGGCCATTTATCCAAATAGTACTACGGTACTACGTTAATCCTGTAGTGGCCACAGTAAGAGAAATGTGCAGCCCATGGCCACTTTTGCATCCAGTTGACTTTGCTATTGATCTCAGGAGCCAGCACTAATAGAAAAGTAATTGTTTGCGATGACAGGAAATACATCTATAAGGCTAGGGCTACATGGCGACATGAAGTGTAACAGCTAACCTCATCTAAGTAGTCAGACCAAAATATTTGTGATAACTTGCTGCTGTGTGCCTTCATTTCTGTTTGGCTGTAAAAAAAAAAACAGTTGCTTGTGACTTGCGACCTGTGACCACATTGACAATCATTTGATGCAAAGTCGCTGCGTGACATTGCAATCTTCAAACCAAAGTTGCTGTGAAGCCCTAGCCTAATGTGTACCACCCTAACTAGACTTACCAAAGATATGGCACAATGGGGTTGCCATTTGGCACAACTCATTGTGACATCCCAAATAACACCAGAAGACTGTCTTTGGCACTGAATTATTAAGTCTCTTTTAGTTTTAGGAAACTAACAGCTTTGTTGCAATACATGTCTATAGGGGGGGGAGCTCCACCCACCAGCTCTTGGAGAACTGCCAATTAGCGATGAAGCATGTAGAGCATAAATCTGCTGAGAAATACCATATTCAGGTTATATGATGGCCAGAAATAGTGCTTTTCCTCATGTACACATGCAGGGCAGCTTATCCTGAAAAGTCACCTGAAGTGACAGGTACGCTTTATTCTATTGTGTATGGTTAGCTTTACAATATCCACAATGCGGCCACAAGACATAATTCAGTTCTGCTATTTCTGTAAGATCTCAAGATGTTCATTGTTATGTGATTGGATGTTGTTGCATGTTTCCTAATAGAAGATAGATAGAGAGATTTTATAGGGGAGAAATAAAAGGAAGAGAGGAGCTGTAATATATAGACATAGGCCTGACAATGGTGTGGTGCAGTTCGGAGCGGTATACGTGAGTTGCTGATTTAGCCCTTCAGACTCTAATTAAACAATTATAAAGCACACCTTTCCATTATTATTGTTCTAGAGAGTATTAAAAACAACAGTTCACACAGCGCACATGCGGCCTTTCCATTATTAAGATTAAGACTGACAATTTAATTGGGCTGAATTTAATTTCTGAAAGATTTACTTCCTTTTAATTATCCTGCAAACAAGCGGCTTTGTGTCTGAGACCCACAACTGTCAGATTACTTATTTTGTTTTCCACATTTTGCTTAAAACATTAGGAATAGGGATGAGCGAATCGAATCTGACGAATCAGAATTAATTTCGAATTTCAGGAAAAATTTGATTTGCAACAAATGCGAATATCGCCATTATTCAATCACGCAAATCGCTTAATTAAACTCCATTTAGTGAGGTCCAGGCCCCTGGGAATCTAAAACGGCGGACATTGGGCAAGGAATCCTGGGAAGGTGGGTAGGCGGGATGACCCTGAATCACAGCAGCCAGCCACCCCTGTGATGTCACAGCCCTAAATAATCGGCAGCCATCTTGCGGACAGTCACTTCAGCCTTTTATTGCAGAGAGAGAGAGGACAGACAGCAGTGTGTGTTGCACAGAAAAGCCTTTTTACAGCAGCGATTCACCTCTCAGTCACATCAGCGTTCTATTGCAGAGAGGGACAGAGAGCAGTGTGTTGCACAGAAAAGCATTTTACAGCAGCAATTCACCTCAAGCTCAAATCCAGCCTAGAAGCACTGATAGGGAAGGGAGTGAGATTGAGAGAGAGTGCAATTTTGGGTGTAGTACACAGCGACTGTGTGCTGCAGCACTGGTGTGTACAAGAACTGAAACGCTAATAGTAGCCAGCCAGTTAGGGTGAGCAGAGCACTAAAAGCATATTGTCCTCTAATAAGTGTAACCTGTGCGTACATCTAAGTGGTGTACCATTTTGTTCCTGTTAAAGTCTTAAGGGCCTTAATACTGTGAAAGGCCAGCCAAAAGTACACACCTGCTGGTGTTGTAGACAAATACTGTTTTAGGGTGCGTTCCCACTTGGCGTATACGCAGCGTATTTCACGCTGCACAAAATTTACGGCAGCAGCGGGAAATACGCTGCGTATCCCTTGCTCACTATACACACAGGGCTTTCCAGTTTTGGAGGCAGAGCCACGCGTCAGTCACGCCGCACACGCCCCCACCTCTAAAACTCACAACACGCATAGGGCTGCCGCTGGAAAGCCCTGTGTGTATAGTGAGCAAGGAATACGCAGTGTATTTCCCGCTGCTACCGTAAATTTTGCACAACGTGAAATATGCTGCGTATACGCCATGTGGGAAAGCACCCTTAAGCGTACTGGAGTGCATTGTCCTCCCCTCATAAGTGCATACCACTTACATACATCTAAGTGGCGTACTAACGTTTCAATAGAAAGAAGGAAAAAACGGAGCACACACCTGAGGGTTCCTGCTGCCACGAATGTATTCACAGTTCATGCAGAACACAAATAAGACTTCTTCCCCACGAATGCGAGCAGAGGTCAGTGGCAGGAGCATTCACCTGGATGACAGGCACTGTTTCATGCCATTTGACGTTTCCTTAGGTCCCGTTGACCTCAGGAAACGCCAAATGGTGTGAAACAGTGCCTGTGCCTTTCAGAGAAGAAGTCAGTAACGGCCCTGCACAATTTTGTGGAACAGAAGGTGGGCCAGTCCTTGAGCCTGTCGGTGTGTACTAAATTGCATGGCAGCGCCGACGTGTGGAGCTGTAACTACGGTCAGGGACAATACATGTCCTTTACGGCTCACTGGGTGAATGTGGTTCCTGCACAGCCACAACAGCAACTTTGAAAGGTCACACCGCTTCCTCCTCCACGCTCTTAGGCAGTTGGTCCTGTGACAGTGTGCGACTCCGCCTCCTCCACCGTGTCCTCAACCTCCACTGCATGGACAAGTCTCAGTGACCATCCAGCATACCATGTGTGCAGGGCACAGCGGTGTCACACTGTTCTTCACATAGTTAGCCTTGGCGAACGGAGTCACATAGGGGAGGAACTGCTAAAAGTCATTCATCAAGAAATCGAAGCCTGGGACATGCGCTCTGCATGGCACACTTGTTCAATCTGGTTGTCAAGTGGTTCCTGAAGTATTCCCCCCATCTGCAAGAGATCCTAACAATGGGAAGGAAACTTTGCATGCACTTCAGCCACTCGTACATCACAAAGCACACCCTCCTTGAGCTGCAGCGTCAGAACAGCATCCCCCAACATAGTCTGATTTATGATGTTTCCACACATTGGAATTCCACCCTCCATATGTTGGACCGACTTTACGAACAGAGAAGAGCCATGACCAATTTCTTGATGATCCAAGCTGATAGGGGGACTACCCTGTGTAACTTCAATGTCAACCAGTGGCAGCTCATACGTGACACCTGCCATTTGCTCAGGCCCTTTGAGGAAGCCACATTATCAGGATGAACAACGTCATTCCACTGCTTCATCAACTACAACACGTGTTGGAAACAATGGCTGGTCAGGGCACTGGAGACATGGCGCCTACATCTCACGGCCATATGAGCCCTGTGGGGGCTGAACTGGAGGAGGAGGGGGAGGGGCACAGTGGAGCACAGTTTAGGTTTCGCAAGGTGGGCAGTTTTTCTAGTCATCTGACAGGAGAGGAGGAGCAGCAAGAGGGTTATGAGGAAGGCAAGACATAGGACCCAGACACACTGTGGCAGTATACAGTGGAGATGGAGGCAGGTAGTCCTTCCAAGTCACTTGCACAAATGGCACGATGCATGCTCACTTGCTTGCATAGTGACCGCCGAATTGTCACCATTCGGCAGCTGGATGACTTCTGGCTCTCCACCTCTTTGGAACCTTTGCTACCAGCACAAAATGGGGGCCTTTTTTACACCCACTGAGAGTGACAAACTGTCCTACCACAGAGACATCCTACGTAGTCATTTGGCCGATGCCTATCTGCGCCATCGTCCATCCTCTCGCAGGTCTAACTCGGGGGCCCTCTGTGCTCACCTTCCACTGCCATGGCTGCTGGGGAGGGGTGGGGCGGCAGGAGCAGTACCAGCTCCATCAGCAGCAGCCTGAGTCTACAGTCGCTGATGAGTAGCTTTCTTCACCCGCATAGTGAAGCAACTCATCAGCAGCAGGTAGACCTGGAGCAGAACCTGTACCAGCAGGTGGTGGCATATCTTGACATGACCATGCCAACACACCTTGAAGATCTGCTGGACTTCTGGGCAGCCAAACTTGATTTGTGACCGCAACTAGCAGAGTTTGCCCTGGAAAAGCTGTCCTCATCCTCATATCTCTTCCTCATATCCTATCCTCATATCCCGACCTTATATCCCATCCTCCTATCCCGTCTTCATATCCTGTCCGCATATGCCGACCATATATCCTATCCTCATATCCCAACCTTATATTCCATCCTTATATCCCAACCTCATAGCCCATCCTCATATCCCATCCTCATATTCCGTCTTCATATCCTGTCCTCATATGACCACCATATATCCTATGCTCATATCCCGACCTCATATCCCATCCTTATATCCTGTCCTCATATCCCAACCTTATATCCCATCATCATATTCTGTCTTCATATCCTGTCCTCTTATCTCAACCTTATATGCCAACCTTATATCCCATCCTCATATCCCATCCTCATATCCTGACCTTATATCCCATCCTCATATCCTTTCTTCATATCCCGACCTTATATCCCATCCTCATATCCTTTCTTCATAGCCCGACCTTATATCCCATCCTCATATCCTTTCTTCATATCCCGACCTTATATCCCATCCTCATATCCCGTCCTCATTTCCCAACCTTATATCCCATCCTCATATCCCGTCCTCATATCCCAACCTTATATCCCATCCTCATATCCCAACCTTATATCCTATCCTCATATCCTGTCTTCATATCCCGACCTTATATGCCATCCTCATATCCCAACCTTATATCCCATCCTCATATCCTTTCCTCATATCCCAACCTTATATCCCATCCTCATATCCCATCCTCATATCCCAACCTTATATCCCATCCTCATATCCCGTCCTCATATCCCAGCCTTATATCCCATCCTCATATCCCGACCTTATATCCCATCCTCATATCCTGTCTTCATATCCCGACCTTATATCCCATCCTCATATCCTGTCTTCATATCCCATCCTCATATCCTTTCCTCATATCCCAATCTCATATCCCATCTTCATATCCCGTCCTCACATCCCCCGCACTAACTATTCTTTGCACCCACCCGCTGGACAGTCGGCCAGACAGTCCTGCGACTGTCCTGTGTGCCCTAGCCTTACTGGGAAAAAAGGATAGAAAAAACAAATTGATAAAATAAAAAAATAAATAAAAAGTATACACAATAAATGTTGTATTCTTTTATAAAGCCATAAAACCTAGAAAATATTCAAATGTAGTATCCTCTTAAGGCTAAAGCTACATGACAACTTTTTTTGTGCGACACACAGGTTGCAGTTTCGCACTACGATGTCTCACTCCATCTAAGTGATGCGACATAGTGTTACTATGTTACAGTTGCAAAAAAAATCCTGGTTGCAGGTCATAAGTCGCACTCGACTTTGCCACTCAATGCAACTGGCATGTAACTGCAACCTGCTTGCCACTTTTCTGCATTTTCTCTATGTTTTCGTCGATGCTATTTAACAGCCAAATTGCAACTGTAATAAAATAGCTTTTCAATCAGTGTGCCTCCAGCTGTTGCAAAACTACAACTTCCAGCATGCCCGGACAGCCGAAGGCTGTCCGGGCATGCTGGAAGTTGTAGTTTTGCAACAGCTAGAAGCACACTGATTGAGAAACAACAATATATACAAAAAATGTGGACAAAAACCTTATGTGGTTTTATTATTACGTTTTATTGTCCTATGTAAAACATTTTCAATAAAAAGATAATTAATAAAAAAAAGTAATAATTTGTGGAAAAATTTTGGTTAAAAATATATGGACTCGTGGTCGGAAAAAGTTTCATTACCAACATTAAAATAAAATCAGGAAATAAATAAATAAACAAACAAAAAAAAACACAAACATATTTATGTTATATTTGTCATAAATACAGAAAGTGGTTTGACAATCCCAATTCTTACCGAACGAATCTCTGTAATGTGATGTTATAATAAATACGCCGACAGTTACCATGCAACCAACTGCTTCATGTTTATGATGAGCGGATAAATAACCCATTGATCTGGCAGGGTGGCACCTGGTTTGCCAACTGACTGGGTATCTGTGGTCCCTGAACCCTCATTATTTTTCTTCAATTAAAGTTCATTGTCTCCTAAAATCTGTGCTGAGCAGATGTATAGCCATCTCGACAGCTGAACTGAGAAACCTGCAAATTTAGGAAACGATTGCAATTAACAGGGCACAAAAATAAGACAAATTGCTCCTCTTGGTTTGCAAGGGGAAAATGTATAATATTCAACTGTTTTAGCTTAAATGTCCATGGGAACATAACAGACGGCCTCCCAGGTTTCTGAATAAACCCCTCTTTGTTTATGCCTTTAAGGAACACAATAAATATATGATTTGGCAATTGGGCACTGGAGTCTGGGATCAATATCAAAAAGGGGTTGTCACATAAGACCTACTAGGCACTTTGGTCCGCCTGAACTGACAGCTCCTCTCAAAGAGATGCTCCATGGACTCCAACAATCTATGTATTACACGGTGGCCATACAGATAAATGGCCGCCATACCACTACATCTTTGATCACACAATTCTCCCTCCAGAAAACTGTGCGCCCTCATGGCTCAAATGTGTTTTACTACTTTGTAGATGGAAAACCCTATCAAAGTCCCATTCATGATCTACGCAATGCATTCCCAGGTTCATAAAATATTTACTCTATAATTCCATTATAGAAACAGCACGGTCCACAATGTCATACAAAAAGCCCTAAGAACAATCATAATCCTCAAAGAGCTATGCCACAAAAATATTTTTCAGCCCTTTCAGCAGTATCTACTATTCTTTTCCATAGAGGGCATTGGTAAGTGTTATTTCATTGAAGATATTCTTTTCAGTTTGAATAGTCTTAAAGGGGTACTCTGCCCCTAGACATCTTATCCCCTATCCAAAGAATAGGGTTTAAGATGCCTGATCGCGGGGGTCCCGCTGCTTGGGACCCCCCACGATCCCACCTGCTGCACCCCCGTACATCAGCAGCCTGGAGCTATGTTTGCTCCATGGCTGATGACGGGGGCGATACCCCCATCACGTCCCCTTCCACAGGCTTACATTGAGGAGACGGGACGTCACGGCCTCACCCCTTGTGATGTCTCTCCCCGCCCTCTCAATGTAAGCCTATGGGAGGGGGCATGACGGTCCTCGCTCTGTGCAGATGAGAATCAGGGGTGCTGCAGATGAGATCACGGGGGTTCCCAGCGGCGGGACCCCCGCGATCAGACATCTTATCCACTTTCCTTTAGATAAGGGATAAGGTGTCTAGGGGTGGAGAACCCCTTTTACTGCACGGAGAAAACATCTGACTGGTTGTCGTCAGCCTCTTTAACCACATTCAATTTTTATAAGGTTTATAGGTTCTTTTTAAATGAATGAATTAATTAATGAATTAATTACTTTTGTACTAATTAATTGTAATAATACTATTACTACTGCAACTAACACTACTGCTGCTGTTATTGGGACTACTACTGCTGCTGCTGCTACTTCTACTATTAATGCTGCTACCACTACTTCTACTACTACAACTACTGATGCTGCTGCTACTTCTACTTTTATGATGCTACCACTACTTCTACTACTACTTCTACTACTGCTGCTGCTGCTACTTCTACTTTTATGCTGCTACCACTACTTCTACTACTACTAATACTGCTGCTGCTACTTTTACTATTAATGCTGCTACCACTACTTCTAGTACTACAACTACTGCTGCTACTTCAACTTTTATGCTGCTACCACTACTTCTACTACTACTACTACTACTGCTGCTGCTGCTACTTCTACTTTTATGCTGCTATCACTACTTCTACTACTACTACTACTGCTGCTGCTGCTACTTCTACTTTTATGCTGCTATCACTACTTCTACTACTACTACTACTGCTGCTGCTGCTGCTTCTACTTCTACTTTTATGCTGCTACCACTACTTCTACTACTACTACTACTGCTGCTGCTACTTCTACTTTTATGCTGCTATCACTACTTCACTACTACTACTACTACTACTGCTGCTGCTGCTACTTCTACTTTTATGCTGCTACCACTACTTCTACTACTACTGCTGCTGCTGCTGCTGCTTCTACTTTTACTTTTTAGCTGCTACCACTACTTCTATTACTACTACTACTGCTGCTGCTGCTGCTTCTACTTCTACTTTTATGCTGCTACCACTACTTCTACTACTACTACTACTGCTGCTGCTTCTACTTCTACTTTTATGCTGCTACCACTACTACTACTTCTACTACTACTGCTGCTGCTGCTACTTCTACTTTTATGCTGCTACCACTACTTCTACTACTACTAATACTGCTGCTGCTACTTCTACTTTTATGCTGCTACCACTACTTCTACTTCTACTACTACTGCTGCTGCTGCTACTTCTACTTTTATGCTGCTACCACTACTTCTACTACTACTACTACTGCTGCTGCTTCTACTTCTACTTTTATGCTGCTACCACTACTACTACTTCTACTACTACTGCTGCTGCTGCTACTTCTACTTTTATGCTGCTACCACTACTTCTACTACTACTAATACTGCTGCTGCTACTTCTACTTTTATGCTGCTACCACTACTTCTACTTCTACTACTACTGCTGCTGCTGCTACTTCTACTTTTATGCTGCTACCACTACTTCTACTACTACTACTACTACTACTACTACTGCTGCTACTTCTACTTTTATGCTGCTGCTGCCTGGGGTCTGGAATAGTTTAAGGGGTCCTTATTAGTTCGGAGGCTGATAAAGATTTTGTATTACTGTATTAGGTTTGGGGGTTTTAAGGCACGTGTGAGGGGGTGGGGAGCTGGGTTGCTCCAAATATTGTATCCACCCAGGGTCATATCCATTGACTGTACCATAAATTGATATGAGTGCTGTATGGTGATATTTAGTTACACCCTGTGAACCACTACTTAGGCACTTTACAGTGAATTATTTTCACAGTATATGTTGACATTGATAGTGAAACAAGTGGCCAAATACATGGGTTTGATGACACCTCAGTATACAGGCAGTATATATATATATATATATATATATATATATATATATATATATTCACACCGGAATATGTAATTTCCTAATTGGACACATTCCCCGTAAATCAGATTGGCGGTTTAGATTTCAGGTAAGGCTCTAAAGGGTTGCATGGCGAGGTTCTTATTACAGTCTAATAAAAGTAAGTGGTGGTTATCTTAAGCCTTTGTGGACAGCAGGTAGTTGACATTATTGTAAGCACATTTTTACTTAAATTGCCCCCGCTGTGATATAATTTGATGCTCTTTTGATACCATCTCGTGTTTTTTTTAACTCTATCTTACAGTCAGAAAAAAAATAAAAAATTACCGAATGCATTTACACACGTAAGCAAGAGGATATTCTGCCTCCGGGGTCTCATCTCTGCTGGCTCCTTTAGTATACACTCTCTATGCTTTCTTATTTTATACAATCTGATCAAACGCTTCATCCCAGACAATCCTTAGGGGTGTGAATGGATGTCTTGTTGTTGTTGTTTTTGTCTTTACAATTTACAATACACAATGTGCAATCTAGTGTTAAAAGTGTTTGATTGGTGCTGGATTAGTAAATATTATAAATTGTCAGATGTTTAAACAAATGTATGTAACACAGTGTTTCCTAACCAGTGTGCCTCCAGCTATTGCAAAACTACAACTCCCAGCATGCCCGGACAGCCTTCGGCTGTCCGGGCATGCTGGGAGTTGTAGTTTTGCAACAGCTGGAGACACCATAGTTGGGAAACACAGATTTTACACATACTAATGGAGAGAAAGCAATTGATGAGGGTCCCAGTAGTTGCACCCCCATTGATGTAACATTTATGATAGGTGAAAAATGCAAATAGTTGATATACAGTACTACTAGATATACTGTACTACCTGAGATACTGCACTTCTTGATGTATTGTACTATTTCCACATACTTCTATCATTTGATGTTATTTGAACTCATATTTGAAACATAACTATAAGTCATAATATTAACAGCAATAATAACAATACTATTACTACTACTACTGCTGCTACTACTACTACTACTACTACTACTACTACTACTACTAATAATAATAATAATAATAATAATAATAAAAATAATAATAAGAAGAAGAAGAATTATTATTATTATAATTGTTATTAATAATAATACATAATATATTTAATAATCAATTATATTTTTTTTATATAGCACTAACAGATTATGCAGTGCTGTACACTCAGATCGGTCCCTGTCTTCACTGGGGCTCACAATCTAAATATTTAAAGAATTATGTTCTTTTTTCCCTGCCTCTTTACAAACCTGTTTCTAACTGGCTATAAGGCAACAGTCTACAGTAGGAGCGTTTCCCCACTGCTTTGATTCTACATAGTATGACTTTATGCACCCAGAATAGCCACAGCATTTTACAATTACCCCATAGTTTCTGGTATAACTAAAGGGCCTAGCCAACATAAGGTGACTTTAGTCATTAAGTGTCATACAGTAATGGACATGCTTACCAGGGATCGGTGCTTGTGTTGGTGCTAACTATCTGTGTCCTGTGTTCCCCTACATACTGCTGGCATGTGTTTGGAAACTGGCTACTTTCTGTTTCTGTGGCCTCCCTCAGACTACAATCCCCTGTATCCTTTGCTTCAAGGTGGGAGGTGACTTATTTTTTTCCCACATATCGGTCATCCCACCCATTGTAGCACAGCACAACCTGACACACAAGCTGTGTATCTGTGTAATGATGAATGTAAGCACATGTGCGCCGGTAACATCATCAGGGGGCTGGCTTTAAAGACAACAGACAAAGCAGCCAAGCTTCCTTTTAGCACTTGACTGGTGATTTATTGTCTCGGGCCGCACAGCAAACAGGAAAAGGTCCGAGATAACACTTTGTAGACTGCAAAAAATTAACTTCCATGGAAAAGAGAGGCAAAGTAATTCAATACCAGCCACCAAACACAGATAAGGGAAGTATATAAGTAACTAGACTAACTTTGCTGCCCCTGTATCACATTCAAAGAACCCAAAATACCATAATACCCCTTTAATCTCACACAAAATGCTAGCAACTATTTGAACCAGGTGCTAGCCCAATTTGCTTTAAGAATCCCTTTGTACCTAAGGGTGCTACAGTTGGAAATAGGAATATTACTAGTTAACCTTGATATTGAGGTTGTCTACTTCTCCATCCCACACGGTTAATGTGTACATTGGTTAAACCTTTTCTGAATGAGGGAGTCAGTATGGCACCAGTTTATTGGAAACCTAAAGAAATTTTTTAATAATTTTTTATATTGGAGGACACCTGCTTCCACCACTGCAGGTGTAGCTATGGGCTGTCCATGTGTGCCCAAATACGGAAATCTGTATCAGCTGGTGCGAAGATCAGGTGGTGATCTCAGAAGCCTTGGCACCTTAGCACTTTGAATTAGATACATTGACGACATTCTTTTTGCTATAGACATCTCCAGTAAATAATTTAAATATTTTTTTTTCCTCTCTCCTGAATGATAAACCATATGGTCTATGGTTTATTCTGAGAGTTGCAAAAAGTAAAAGTGCCCTAAGTACTACTAAAAATCCAAGGAGCCAACTACAATCTTCTACAACAGGACTGTTGTCATCCAAACCCCTCTAAAGCAGGGAATACCAAGGGACCAATTCATTAGATTGAGGTGCATTTGTAATACCACCAAAGAATTTAATGCAACACTAAGGAGTCAACATGACTGTCAGAACCAAAAGGAGCTTATCAAAAGTCCCTAGGGCTGAATTGACAAACCTTATTGACCCTAAAGAAGAAACCCCTAGAACTAGATGTGATCGGGCCGAAAGGAACATATGACATAAGAGGATAATAAGGAAATCCAAGACATCATCTCTATATATTGAAAGGTGTTTAAAGCTGATAAGTGCATTACATTACAGTGTCCCCTTTAGTTACTTAAAGAAGAGGGAAAAATCCTATGCACCATCCTATGCACCGCTATTTTTCAGCAGCTCAGACATTTTGTATTGTAGTAATATAAACGGCACCTTTAAAAGGTTGCATTGCTCTGATGGTGATTTTATCTGCATGGGGCATCATTTCGTCAGGGTAGGGACAAAACAAAAGTACAAGATTAGGGCTTTTATGAACAGCTCATTGAAGGGAAGAATGTATCCTCTTGTGATTTTCAAAAAAAGGAGGACACCAATGCAGCGAAACACGTCTGAGAAAAACTTAATGGTGACGTCCACAGCATACAATTTTAGGCAGGGTCAAATCTCTGCAGGTCAAATCTCTGGAGAGAGGAGGGAACTTGGGTAACATGATCCTGGGGAAGACATCTTAATGAACCTTTAGGCTCCAGACAATGCAACCAAACGCCACAATGCCAGGGCCTATCATTATGGAGATTACGCTTCATCAATGGTTTCTGCAGGTCGTAAACTCACATGTGCAGAGCTGTATATGTATTTGGTATACAGTACACGCCATCAATGATAGTGTTGATGCTGGTGGTATATTATAACATCATCAGTATGAAGGATAGATAGTACAGAGACCAAAACTCACAAAAAATAACCTTGTCACCAAGGTAGCGTATAACCCCTTTAACGCCGGCCCCTCAGTCAGCACCTGCATATCATTTTCCTTGATGCTATGCTCATGCATGGCAAACAGGCGGATCAAGTGCAGAGCACTATAGAGAGATGTGTAATCATTCCTGCAGCTAAATCAAATGGTTCAGATCATTTTATGCCAATGTTATATATATGGATGGAATTTAACTCTGCAGATTATCTGCTAGTAAGGCTCTGCTGAGACTTGCAAAATTTCTTATTGAAGCTGGCTTTATTTACTCACCCTTAATCCAAGCGCATTCTACTATGGAAAGTAAAAGAAGAGCCTGGCAGATAATCATAACATTGTCATGTAAAAAATAAATAAATAAATCATATTTCCAGGATTCAGTATCCGCTGAATTTCAATATATGATAAATAACTTGGATTCTACTTAAAGGGCACTAGCATTAAACATACAGTGAAGCTCCTTTGAGATGATCATCCAAAATTGCATAAAAAAGTAGTCTTCTAGAAGGACGGTCTTCTCAAAGAGTGTGGAACTAAAAATCTGTAACAGAAAATTAGGTCTTGGTAAGGGATTGGTCAGCACGTGAGGAAGAGCACTGTCGGCATACTTAGAGTGGACCATCGAAGTGTTTTGGGGTCATATGAGTTATTAATACATTTGGCTGTATATATCTCTCACCACCCATGAGTTACTATCAGATAACAAAGTGTCTTTTGTTTTTTCTGCTTGTGTTACTAGAATTCAGAATAGTCCTGGTAGAAACTATGATTTAATGGTGCATTATAGTGGCATACCATTACGGCTGCCACCCAATCTTATTAGAAATTAAATCTACATGCGATAGGACTACTTACAAATCTGTTGCGTGCTTACGTACAGAACCCTTCCCATCTATCCCCCCTGATGAAGTCACCATAACCGGTGAAAGAAACGGGTAGGGAGTATGGTTTTATGCAGTAGGTGATTGTTCCTTGGAGCATGTTTACGATGGAACATTACATGCCCGGGGTCAGGTTGTTACTGTTATTTTACCTATATATGCTACTATGACCTATGTAAGGGTCCATACACTAGTAGGCGGCCCCCTAGTTCCAAGCGAGATCACAATAGACTTGCATTGAGGGGCCATGGTGTGACGTCACAAGGGTGTGTGGCCATGATGTCATGACCCCGCTGCCTGCACCCAGCATTCTAAACGAACGTCGGGTGCTGCACAGACATTGGATAGAGTATAAGATGTCTAGGGGCGGAGTACCCCTTTAACAAGCCCTATTCCATCACGTAGGTACTTACCATCTATTTAGTTGGCTCACCTGGAGGAGGAACAGACTACAATGGGGCTTTATTTACACTCTTGAGTAGCGGATGTGGGGCAGTCCATAGGAGAGTCTGAGACCCCTATCTGTCCAGGCCCCTGACAGCAGTACCACCTAAACTGCCCTGACCAAATTGCGCGGCCTTATAGGTTGACAATCATTTTTCAAGGAAAATATACATGTGTATTAGGCAGAACATAAATCTAACATTAAGGATTTTCTTTCATTTATATAGCAAGAAAAATAGATGAAGTAAAAAAAAAATTTTTTTTTACACAAATTACATTTAATCTACAAATTAAACCAAATTGTGATTGGTTGATAAAGGGGCAATAAAATAGACCCCATTGTCTACTGAAAATGGTGCAGGGCACATAATACAGTTATAACTTTATTCTTTTTCTCCGGAATTAACCGCCCCGGCATATTATTAACATCTAGATATGCACGCTTTGCATCTTAAGTGACCCTGAAAAATTTTACACAGAGACTACATATTACGGCCGCACCATCAGATGTAATGAGTTATGTTACTATTTGGCACATTGATAAGCTATAGCCCAAAGAGGAACAAGAAGGATGTATAAAAAATATGGCCAGAGGATGGGATAAAATTATCAGCCAGTGTGTTTTCCTGTTTGGTTTTAATCTACATTTAATTAAATTCTTATCTTCTGTGTACTTATGGTCGCATTTGAATGGTGAGACTGCATTCATTATGAATAGTGAAACTTAAGTCAGGGAACATAGCATGTGGTTTTGTCTGAAAAAAAAAACACTTTTAAATTATTATTTTTTTCTATTTTATCATATTTATATATTTTTTTCATGAACTATTTGCCTGTTTTTTAATAATAATGTAGGTTAAAAAGTTATGATAAAAAAATATTTAAGTATATATAAAGAAGTTATTTCTGTATTTATGGGTCATAAATATTATTATATATTTATTTATTATTATTGTTATTTTTTAAAGAGGATAAGACTGGCTCACCAGTAAAGACTAATTCTGGTATACATTTGTATCCACAAAATTCTCAATATACCAGTATCCTTCGTTTTGGGAACTATTAGGGTTTAGTGCTATCAAATATTGTTGTTTTTATGATTGCTACTAAATATTGCTAATTTTATATGAAATAGTGTTATTTATTTGACATATGAGGCGACCTTGCCAAATGGACATTAGTTACTACACACCTACCTGATGATGTCAGCAACGACAGGTGTATAACCAGCACTGACGTTACCAGGAGGAGTGGTCTGATGAAGTAGACATAGATCTAAGGAACATCCCGGCGCTGCCGCCCGCTGCCAGTTCAGTTTGAGGATTTTTTAAAATCTATTTTTATTTATTTGTTTATTTTTGTGGGTTGAGAGCAATTTGGGTTTAATACCACCATTTAGGCTAGTTTCACACTGCAGAATCTCCAGCCAGAATCCGCACTAGGACCGCTCGTACATTGCTGTTCCCATAGACGGCAATGTATTCCAGACGGCTTTCGCTGAAAGAATAACCAAGATCATTCTTTTGGTCGGCAAAATCTATCTATCTAAAAGAGAAAGGAGCAGCACATCCAAGTAACAATCAATAGTTGCAGGGGGTGCACGCTTAATACTTGTGGATAAATGCAGCACACCGAACAGCAGGAAAATCCATTTCAGTGGAGTTTATTATATTGTGTATAGAACAGATACAATGTTTCAGTGACCTCATGCCACCATTTTCAAGTTGCAATAAACCATGCAAAAACTACATTGAATTGGATTTTCCTGCTGTTCAGTGTGCTGCATTTATCCATAAGTATCTATCTATCTCGTATCTGTAACACTCATGTTTCTGAAGACAGGAACACCGGTGGATGCGGATCCGCTGGACCTGTGTGGCAGATGACTCGGACCGTACCAGGGAGCGGAGTCTAAGGTGCCGCTGGTTTTCACCAGAGCCCGCCGCAAAGCGGGATGGACTTGCTGCGGCAGGCGGCACCCAGGTCACTACCCCTGGCACGGCTCGCCCACACAGGTGGCTGAGGAAATGCAAGGCACAGGAGAGATAAGGCAGCTCGTAGTCTGGATAGCAGAAGGTCAGGGCAGGTGGCACAGTAGCGTAGTCAAAGCGAAGCAGGAGTTCAGTAGGCAGGCGGAGCTCAGTAGGCAGAGGAGCAAGGTCAAGTGACAAGAGCAAGAGATCTGATACACGGCAAGGCAATACAGAGGAATGGTTTCACAGAGGCACAAGGCAACAAAGATCCAGCAGGGAACTGAGGAGGGTGGAGGAATTTATAAATGAGCCACAGGTGGATTACACTAATGAGCGTACTGGCCCTTTAAATCTTAAAGCTCCGGTCGCATGCACCCTAGGGTACAGGGGGACACACACTGGAGCAGAGAGGCAGAGGCAGGAGAAACACCTGGAGAGTGACAGACTGGGGCTCGCATGCGGGCGCGTCTCGCAATGCGAGTCCCAGCCCAGTCGGCAGCAGAAGATAAGGGGACCATGTGTTCATGGCCAGCGCGTGAGGCCGGAGCGCATAATGTAACAATATCTATCTATCCATCTATCTCATATCTATCCATCTATCTCATATTTATCCATCTATCTCATATCTATCTATCTATCTATCTATCTATCTGTCTGTCTATCTACTGTATTATTTAGATTATGATTAGTAAGTAACAAACACCTTAAATCAGGTCAAGAATTACAAAATAATTAAAACTTGAATCCATACCATACAGCTCTAGTATAGCAGGTTTATTTCCCCGCACATATGAGATCTATCACCTACGCCTCACAATCGATTTATTATTCACCTGCAACAAAAGCCATGCGTTGTATCTGTATTATTACTGCAGAGCTGTCAGGTCTATTATACATGCACATATTATGGGAGTTACGGAAAACATTATTTCCTGCACTTCATCTAAAGACAATGAATGTGTTGACCTTTCCAACAAAAGAACATCCCTGTGATAATGATGAGGAAGCCGCCTCTCCATTACACTATAGGCCGTATGCATCTTGTATAATGTATGGTACTGAGCAATGGAGAAGCAGTCTGGGAATAAATGGAGTGCCCTAGTGAATAAGTGAACTGTTATTATATGTTTGCGCTGACACCGGGCACCGTACACTTAGGCAGGGTTCACATCGTGGAATCCCCGGGTGGAATTGCTGTGCGGACTGCATTGGCGTTCCTATAGATGGCAATGAATTACTCAGAGCATCTGCTGAAAGATAAGCTCAGAAATGCATTGCCCTCTATAACGACGGTGCTAGCGCCACCTGGGGCAAATTCCATCCGGAGATTGTGCAATGTGAGGCTGGTCTTACACTCACATTTACCAGCCGGAAGAGAGAAATCTAAAACCAATGGCCGCATGTTAGCATTTTGCTGTAATGTTAAAAATGAATAAATAAATAAAATTATACCGAGTTAACTAGTATAAAAAATAAAATTATTTGTTAATCGGTGCTCGTTTACAGAGCCATTGGAAGGCTTGATCAGCTGTGCAGCCTATTCCTGTAACCAATGTAGGTAAAGAAATCCTGGAACACCAACGTCTGCTATAAAGTGTTTCTTTATTCAGGCAAAGCGATGCATATATAAACGCAGCACGCGTTCCGGCCACTACAGCCTTTATCAACTGCATGCATACCCGCACATATCTTCAGTGCCGACCTATTTTGTGCATTCCTGTAACCAGCTGTTGGCCACATGTGTCCTATTATACGGGGAGATGTGCGGCTGACGGCTGGGGATTTTTCAACATGTCTAAACAACCCAACCAGCCAATAAATAAGCATTTGCTCGTTCGTTGGCTAATCGCTAGACCTATTACAGAGGGCAACATTGGCCTGTTCTGCCCCTAATCACCCTTACACACAGGGACCACCTCACAACACCTGCTGTTTTAGGGATGCTCTGACCCAGTCGTCTTGCAATCACAATGTGGCCCTCGACAAAGCCACTCCTGTCGGCACCCTCATTTTCCTTTTGGAGCATGAGCAGCCTTGCTTGTTAGGGTCCATACTCCAGGCCTCATGGCTCCCATGGCTCTGGTGATGCCCAGTGTATGGCCGTGATCGCTGAGATCACTGATTGGCTGTGGCAGTCATGTGATGACTGCTCCAAAATGAATACCGGGGTACAGACAAGGAGCCTGATCAGGGGATCAATGTGGGATCGGAGGAGTAAGTTACCGCTGGTATATTATTTTAGAGAATTTAAAATAATACTAAAACATGATAAACTCTTTAACTATTTTACCAAGTCATTTTAGTGGCTAATCGGTATGTGTATAGATATAAATATAGTTTTATATATATATATATATATATATATATATATATATATATATATATATTAGAGATGAGCGAGTTTACAGTAAATTTGATTCTTCACGAACTTCTCGGCTCGGCAATTGATGAATTATCCTGCATAAATTAGTTCAGCCTTCAGGTGCTCCGGTGGGCTGGAAAAGATGGTTACAGTCCTAGGAAAGTGTCTCCTAGGACTGTATCCACCTTTTCCAGCCCACCGGAGCACCTGAAAGCTGAACTAATTTATGCAGGATAAGCCATCAACTGCCGTGCCGAGAAGTTCGTGACGAATCAAATTTACTGTAAATTCGCTCATCTCTAATATATATATATATATATATATATATATATATATATATATATATCCAAGAAGAGCAGCACAACCTCAAAATTATTCTGTAGCAGGTGCATGCTATGCGGGTGCCTGGGGTAGGGCTCCACTTGTAGTAGCAATCCAAAATAGCAGCACACAAAAAAAATGTGGTAAAAAAGGTGTATTTATTCCATTAATCCAGTGCAAAATTCAGGAGAGCAACGTTTCCGCGGCCTCTCGCCGCCATTATCATGGCGGCGAGAGGCCACGGAAACGTTGCTCTCCTGAATTTTGCACTGGATTAATGGAATAAATACACCTTTTTTACCAATTTTTTTTGTGTGCTGCTATTTTGGATTGCTGCTATATATACATATATATATATATATATATATATATATATATATATACATACACACATATACATAATATACAGTATATCCTTTCAACAAAGGTGCCGTTTCCATAATGGTCATAAAAACAAGTCTAAGTCTACTCTTGTCTCTAGCCGTAGACTTAGAAACAATAAGTCCGATATGGTTTATGGATAACATTGTACCATAGGTGCAGTGTTAGAAAATAAATTCCACCGTGTTAGTAAAAACCCCTGTCCATTAGAATGTGTGCATAAAATTGTCAATATATGTATACAGACATATAAATCTGTGCCGCGGCCCCGGCGTGCCATAACAATCAGGTAACTGTAGGTGTGTGATAAGATACCGGGGTTGAAAGCATTATATATTTTCTCTTCTACTGGTACTAACTATGGAATATGACGGAGATAAAAGAAATTTATCATGACACAGCGGAGGGCCAATAAACTTTGACTGCAATGAATTTTTGCAGCATTCCTGAATGTGAGAAGACAGTAATATTTATTTTAAATATTCCGGGACAAGAGCGCAATATGAGCTTGTCATGCATAAAAACATTATGAGTGGACATAGCCGGAATTGTTCTCTCACAGCTTGTACCCTTTCTTCATTAGTCAAGGTCCTTGTAAGCAAAGTCATTGCATATCGTCTACAAGATTATCATGTTGTGGGGATGAAGACAAACCTTTAGAGCTTATATAAAAGTCTCACAAGGCAGAGTCACTGCTGCAAGACACCAAATAATTAGGGGTTATCCAGGAAAAAACTTTACATATATATATATATATATATATATATATATATATATATATATATATATATATATCAACTGGCTCCAGAAAGTTAGACAGATTTGTAAATTACTTCTATTTAAAAAATCTTAATCCTTCCAATAATTATCAGCTGCTGAAGTGGAGTTGTTCTTTTCTGTCTGGCAACAGTGCTCTCTGCTGACATCTCTGCTTGTCTCGGGAACTGCACAGAGTAGGAGAGGTTTACTATGGGGATTTGCTTCAACTCTGGACAGCTCCTGTGACAGGTATCATCAGAGAGCACAGAGACAGAAAAGAACAACTCAACTTCAGCAGCTCATAAATACTGAAAGGATTGAGATTTTTTTAATAGAAGTAATTTACAAATCTGTACAACTTTCTGGAGCCAGTTGATATATAAAAAAAAGTTTTTTTTCCTGAATAACCCCTTTAGCTTTATAAGGACTGAAGATAATGCAGATGGTCAGAGTTCATGAGATGTGGTACATGCTCCATATGTTGCAATATAAAATGTAGTAGGTATTAACGGAACAGCCATGGCATGACATGCTATTAGTCGAATGCACCTAAGAAGGATGCCTTCTGTACATCTTGTAGTACACCAGATGTGTTACTTATATAGCAACCTTACATGAGTAGTTTATCTAGCAATAGTCCAAAATTGTAAGAAGGGTAGAATGGTAAGAAAGCCTTGTCCTTCAACACGAATCACTGACTTTGAGTATAGCCAAAAGTTTAAAGGTGTACTCCACTGGCAGTATTCGGAAGTAAATGTTTCGAATGCTGTTTTCACGCTGCGGGGGACTGCCATGCCCCTCGTGATGTCACAACCATGCCCCCTCAATGCAAGTCCATAGACTTGCATTGAGGGGGCATGGCTGTGACGTCATGAGGGGCATGGCCATCCCCCGCAGCACAAAAACAGCGTTCGGAACATTTACTTCTGAATGCTGGCCAGTGGAGTACTCCTTTAGGAGGTATATACTATATTCCAAACAGCTTACATACAGACTTGTGGTACCAACATATGGAACATTTCATCCACTCTTGGCCATGATTAGGACCATGTGTTGGTGTTTGTTCACATATGGCAATCCTGCAAGTCTATCTCTAAGCTGTTCGTATCGTATTGGAATATTAATAAATGCCTTTTCAACCACACTGGAGAGGAGTGGAGTTTCTGGTAAACTTATAGAGATACTTGCTACATCTGTATAAACAGAGATATTCTTTCTACCAGAACATACAACCATACACATGACATCCAATGAAGAATGCTATGCATCAAATCTGAGACATATAGAGGCACATTAGATGCTTCATGCACCTTTATGGTAGCCCTATTTGGAGTTATACCCAAGGCCATCAACACTCTACTTTGGCTTGGCCAAATTATAACCCACTTTCTCATTGCACCCCTAAATTAAGATGGGCTCACACTGGACAGGTTCCTATTAATAGAGAAAGTATTACTAAGACAGCTCATGGCTGCTAAGTGCTGAGCATGGTTGCCGTCCAGCGATGAGGTCCTAGAATCAGGACACAATTGCTCCACCCCGAAACTCCCCTCAAAATGTCAAATTTGTTGATGGGGTGAATAGAGACCATGAACTTTATTCAGTCCAGTTTGCAAAATTGTCCCACTTAAAACAGGACCATCGGCAAGGATGTAACTGCATTGAATTTGTACGATGTGTGCGTATTTACACGAGCTTCCTCTAGGTAGTCCAATTTCCTCTTACTCTCACTGCCTCCTAAGAAACTGTCCCTAGTATGTATTTGAGATAGGTAAATAATATTGTAACAGGGACTGATGTGAATAGTGTTGACCATTTAACAGTGATCTTCTCAAAGAAGATGACTACTATGCATACTATAAGGAAGAACCGATTATCTGCAATGGGAAATCTTGTCTGAATAAGGGAATGGTCATCTCAAAAGGTAGGTCTTTTGGAGAGGTTTCACTGAATGTTGGCTCGATATAGGAACCAGTAAAAAAAATATGTCAATGTGTGTATGGCAAAGGATGCAAGTTTAAACAATGTTAATGGGCTACTGGTTTGCCAGTTAGTACCCTATGGAGAGTATGATCTGCTCACTTTGTGCCTTAAGCATTAATCTAAGTTGTGTCACTTAAATGGTACTGTCAGATTCAAAAACTTGTACATCTTGGCAATACATTCACATTTCTAATATACTTCATAAGAAAATTGTATTTCCTTTTAATAGAAATCATGGCTTATAAAAAAAAAAAAAAAAAACACTACTAAAGGTCCCCATACCATCCAGAACATAATCCTGTCCGGCTGCAGCATCATCTTTGTCCAAGCTGAAGCACAGGCTGGGACAAAGTCCAGGAAGTGAAGGCGTCACTAGCACTGCTCTGTGCTCACTCCTGTCCTATGAGACTGCAGTATGCAAAAAAAAGAGAGCACAGCACAGCATACTGAGGGAAGAGGATAAGTCATGTAGAGTGAGGGACACGCCCCCTCCAGAACACAGAATGAGATAGCAAATGAGCATGAGATAAAAGGTATTTGTGAGAGAAAAATAGGTGCTAAACACATAAAAATGATATGTACACGATCAGGATTAGGTACTGAGTAACATATAACTTTTTTTGTAGGATATGTTAGGAATGCTTTAATGACTGAGCTTCAAGTAAAAAAAAAAAAAAATTGAGGTTCCTTCCCACTATTCTTATTATGGAGTTTCTCACTTAAAGGGGTACTCCGCTGCCCTGTGTGTGGGCTTCCGTGTTCAGGGCTGCCCCTCGTGACATCACGCCTGCTCCCTCAACGAAAGTCTATGGGAAGGGGGCGTAACGGCCATCGCGCCCCCTTCGCATAGACTTTCGCTGAGGGGGGCAGGCGTTACATCACGAAGGGGGCGGGCATGACGTCACGAGGGGCGGCCCTGAACACGGAAGCCCGCACACAGCGTTCGGAACAATAAACTTCCGGATGCTGGGGAGCGGAGCTTCCGACACAGGGCAGCGGAGTACCCCTTTAATGAAATACAAAATATAAGAGCTCTAGCAGTATCCCAGATATTGTTCCTACAGTTCTGATTTCCTTCTAGATGATTAAACAACCATGTTCCTTAAAGGCTTCGAACTAGAAGAAGCTCCTCCGGTAACTTCAGCTTGCTAATGTATAATTTCACGCTTTCATCCAATGCAACAATGGCGGCTCATATTATAAGAATCAATTATTTTCCAGAAACAAGTTATTTCACCACGAATATATACGCTGCAAAATGAAAAGGGAAAAAGAAGAAAAAAGAAATGTAAAACCGGCACCTGTGCTCTAATGATCTGTGTGTTTTATTTAATCCTCTGATCATGGCTGCTCACAGCGGGGTTCACTACTGGGAATGTTTTCCCTGGACCCCTGCTGACTGGAGCCGTGTCTGGAGGGCTGAACAACACGCGGCTCAATATTCCCCAGCCACAGTCATAATTAACTGTGAAAACTTCCCGACAATAATATTTGAAGAAAGATTTGTCCAATTAAACATATACACCAGTCTCCGATGGAGAGCAAGGAGCTGGAATCACAGTGTCCGCTATTGTTCAAATGATAGGTTATAAAGTTACAGATGTAAAACTGCTACCATCGGCAAAAGATGAATAACAAGTAGATTCTCACAGTGTAGGAAACGGTTCATCGGCGATAATTTCCAATTCCAGATTCCAAAGTGCTGGTCGAATGTACATACAGATGTAGGTGATCTGAGTTTTGTCATTTGCCACAAGCTAGTGAGATGAAAGAGTACTTCTTTGGCTGGGTATTTTTTATAAGTACTTTTAGCAGGGTTCAAGTCCTGCAGGAAGGCATGGGAACAGAGTCCCTGCACTTTTTCCACAGCAGGAACACTGTTCCCATTGGAAAAAGTCCTGCAGGACCAGCCCTTGAGTGGAAATCTTCGGTGACTTTCCACACTTTTTTCCCAGGACTTTACCCCTGACTTTCAGTCAAAACATGAAAAAAAGATGCACACACTTTTCATTATAGTTTTTCTCTGTGTCAGCTTCATTTGTGGTTTTTGCAAAAATACTGACCAAAATAAGAACCAAATACTGAACAAAATACTATGTGTGATCCTAACCATTCTCCAGGTACATAACAATGGAGTTAATAAGATTTTGCCACAAAAAAATGTGCAGATAATGCCTCCTAGCTTTGATCAGTGGGCAGCCATATTGTCCTCAAGTATGATCAAAGCTGAGACTGGTTGCCAATGTTTTATAGCAGCTGTCCCATCTGGACAGCGTCTTCAAACAAGTCCCCATTGGGGATCATCTCATAACCACAGGGCTAGCTGTTTAAACTCCAGGGATCATGGAAACTGTAGGCAGCTACACAATGTACTATTGCGTTTTGCTCTATGGTCTATGGATTGGCTATCAACTCTAGCTGTCAACCCTAGAATGCATTTCGCTGCCTATTATTGCTGTTAGCCTAAAATTGGACTTTAGACGTGTTACAAAAGATCAGGGGGACTCACCATCTTATGTGTATAGTGGCCTCTCCACTCCTCCCCTATAACAAATGTGAGGGAAGTTAGAATTGGACACTGGGATTCCTACCTCCAAATACTTTTGTTCTTGGGAATATAAGCTACCAGAGGAATCTGGTGGCAGCTTTCGCCCCTCTATCTCTATTCAGAAATCATGAACATTTGCCTGACTTGACGGTTTTGTGTATGGAGCGAAATGAAGAGACAACTGTGGGTAAAATTATCATCTGCTGTTTCATGTGTATAACTAGTTTAAAGGGGTTATCCAGTTATTAAAAAGATACCATTTATCCACAGCATAGGGGATAATTGTCTTCTCATGGGGGATTTCCAACCATTGGGACCCTTCACAACCATTAGAACGGGGCCTGTCTCTCCCCACTAACCTCTTTGGCCCCCACCTTCCTAAGCGTACAAGTCTTAGCAGTATTGGCTCCCTCAGCCAGTGATGCCTCCCTGAGCCGGCCATTACTAGCAGGCTAAGACTAATACGTCTTGGAAGGTTGGGGCCAGAGAGGTCAGTGAGGAGAGATAGTTCTGGAGTTGGTGGGGGTCCCAGAGGTCGGATCCCCTTTGATCAGACACTTATCCCCCATCCTATGGATAAGGGATACATTTTTAATAAACAGATAACACCTTTAACTCTTCAAGGTTGTGAGAGCTGCTAGGCCCCTTTTTGGTTGGAGTAACATCATGTTGTGTTCAAGATGATATCACGTCTTGTAAGCTACTCAGTTAACTCTAATCTGCATATGGCAATACTGTTGAAAATTCTATTTGTAGTGGATTTACTCATGGGCCCCCTACCTGCTAGACTATGTTACAGCTACTAGAAAATTATTTCTGCCATGGCAGCTTAATATCGGTTACGGTAAAACCTACAATGTTCTTACTGTCTTGCCTCCTCCAGCTTTGCTTCCCCTGATCACTTTTCATTGTACTACAAAGCTATTAACACCAAGGCAGATCGGTACTAAACTCTATTCACTTTACTAATGAGGCATTCACAAATTTACAGAATATTGAGCAGGCCCTTAAACTCGTCTCTTTCTTCACATTGACAAACACAGTGTTTTCTTCATTACCACATGGATGGCTTTTGTCCTCGTCTCTGCCTTTCTCATTGCCTCTTGCTCCTTCCTCATTGATTCCGGCTTCCTTCATTACTTCCTATCCTGTTCTCCTGTGCAATAGTCTTGATGATCACTTAATATATGTCTTCTCATTCCATGTAAGTTTCTGTCTACTGCTGTCTCTACTATTTAAGGTTTTAGAAACTTGCGGAAGACATCGGAAAAATTCTGAAACTAAATCTCCCTGATTCCCTGCTTTTATGTTGAGAACCAATTAAAGGGATATATATATATATATATATATATATATATATATATATATATATATATATAGGTTGTTCAGGGGTGATTCGGATCCCCGGTCATCACTGCTAGGGTCTAGCTGAGAGGAAGTAGAGTTGAAGAACAAGGGGCCATATGAAGACTGGGAGCTGTTGGGGGACAAGGCAAGTGTCACTTTTCTTTATTTAAAACAATTCCAGCAATTATGTAAAAAAATATAATGTTTCTGGAAAGTCCCTTTATCCCCTTGAAGACCAGGCTTTGGTTTTAAGGATCCAAAGAATATTTTTGTTTGTACCATTTTGCATTTAGATGGTCAGAATTTTGTCTCCTTTCTTACAGTATCCTTTTTGAGTAAATATATTTTAGGTTCTAAAGTTTGATGTCAATTCTTAAAAAAATAAAATAAAAAGAAGGTGCTAGAGTTTGTGAGAAACACCTTACAATCTTTAACATTACACTATAAGAGGAAACAAACATATTATTGGCTTATATGGCTGTGGGTGTGGCCTTCTTGCTTTAAATAGGTGTCATCTACTTAATAGGTGGAGTCTAAGACATTTTGTGCTTACAAAAGCCCACAGAGCATGTACAGACATGGATCTGACGTGTTTTTTTTTTTATCCATTGACCTTAATCATAGATAAAGGTGAATGGCGAACAAAACGCGCCAGATCCATGTCTGTCCGTGCTGTGTGGACTTTCTTTTAAACTGAAGCAATAAAGACGCAGTTTTTATAGAAATGTACCCCACTGGAATCTTCCTTGTACCTTTTATGTATCTACTAAAGACAACGACTCCAGGTCATCCGTGCATGATAAAGTTTACTTATGAGGTGAGTGCTGGTTTGTACTTTTGTACATTTTGTCTATTTTGTTTTATATCCATAGCTATTCTGATAATTTGGTGTGGCTCACTTGATAGGTGGAGTCTAAAATGGTCTCCTAAATGACGATCTGGAACTGAAACAAAGAAACATAGAATAGTGTTGGCAGATCAGAACCATTTGGCCCGTCTAATCTACACAACCCATCTAGTCTACCCAAATACTGAAGAGGACACAGAAATTTGTACCATTACCCTATATCGATATCAATTATTATAACTGTGTCACAGTGTATGTCTCCTTAATCCCTTAGTTTTGGAAACCTATACAAAGTTTATTGTCAGGAATTTGCACCCCCCACCCCCCTTTAAGGATTATAAACCTTCGAGATGAAACTTAATTCCTTTTTCCTTTTTTTTTGTGTGTGGATTCTTTCCCCCTGTAAACGTTTAATCACGAAAAATCATTAGAACCGCAATGCTTCAGTACGATGTCTTAACCGCCCATTGCTCCAGTAGCTTAGTCAAACCTTCCTAGATTACTGTAATTTACAAAATGAATAAAAAGTGTGGCGGCTTTGTTCGGCTTTTCAATGCACCATTAATACACTATTAGAAATTTGTTCCAAAAAATGAAATTGCTAAATTCTGGGAAAGATTTGATGTTTTCTACTAATGAGAAGCAACATCCCTCACTTGCTAAGGATCCAGACTGCCCTGATAGAAGACTTGGGCTGTTTATTAATAATGAATTTAAATGTTCGCATGTGGAATGTTATCAGCTCACACACAATCCAACCAATAGTTAGCCCTGATGGGGGTAGCTGGGATCCTCATTAGCCGAACATATTTAATCCAGAAGTTTCTTATCAAATGTCACACCTGCATCTCTAAATGGCATTTTCACATTCATTCACATGTATTTCATAGATGAGGCTCCAAGGTGCTTTACGGAGATTAAGAAGGAGAGACTACAAGCTTATTTTATCATTTAGTGAGTCTGGAAAGCATCCAAGAAGTTTTTGTCTTGTTGTTGTAATTAGAAAGCCTTTTAAGTGATAACGTAAGGCACAAGAATATGAATATGTAGCGATCGCACAAATTCTATTTTCGAATTGGGGGGGGGGTGAGGGGGGGGCACAGTTTAATTTTTTTATTTTTTTTTATTTGTGTTTAAGAAAACATATAATTATATAGAAGATGGCAGGGATTAACTTCAAAACTTTCGCAAGGCAACTAAACCTGTCCCTATCTGTTGTTCACAGGCTCGCCGGAACGGACGGCTGGATGGGTTCCTGTGAGTATGCAAAAAATAAAGACAAATCAAAAAGGTGTCACATTATACAACCCCTGTGGCATGGAGGGGGTTAAGGAAATCATAGGAGGCTGGTTAAGAATAAAATGACTTTAGTTGTCTAAAGTGGCTTCTGGGTGGTAACGTTTTCTTTTTTTTTTTTTTTACTTCGGGGCACATTTATTTTTTTTTTAACTTTAGGGCTATAACTTCTAAGGAGAGATAAACAGGATTAAATCATAAAATTTTAATCACATTTATTACTTAGAAATAAATACTGTAATCGGGGCTGGATTTACATCACAACCTGTCCCCTACATAATGTTTGGGGAACTATCTGACACTTCTGTTAAGGTGCAGATTATATTCAAATTACCTATGATATTTATGATATTCAGTCCCATTCTCCAAATAAAGGTGTAATCTGACGAAAAACATCTTATGCCTTATCCAAAGGATGGGAGATAAGGTGTCTGATCGCGGGGGTCCCACCACTGAGGACCCCCACGATCTCCAGCGCGGCACCCTAGTCATCTGCGCATGAAGCGAACTACGCTCCGTTCCGGATAACTGGCAACTACAGCCGCCATGCCCCCTCCATTTATGTCTATGGGAGGAAGTATGACAGCTATGTACTAGCCCCTCCCATAGGCATGAATGGAGGGGGCATGTCGTGACGTCACAAACACGGAAACTTTAATATTCTGTTTTTTGGATGCCGCTGCTGCCGGCCCAGAAATCACGGCGGTCCCGCCGCTGGGAATAATTCAATGGATAAGGTATAATCCAAAGGATAGGGGATAAGATGTCTGATTGCGGGGGTCCTGACGGACCCCCGTGATCAGACATCTCATCCCCTATGCTTTGGATAGGGGTTAAGATATTTTTCGGCAAAGTACCCCTTTAAAGGAGAGGAGTAAAGGGAGTTTTCATTTTTCAGAAACAGCGCCACTCTTGTTTATTGGCCATATCTGGTATTAGATCACATTCCAATTCAAGTAAAAACTGGGGGCAATTTTCTTGTCATTATTTATAAGGGCTTGTTCACATTATGGAAATTGTACACAAAATTTCCCCAAAGAAATCCAGCGCGGATTCCGCTTGCTTTAGTCTCCCATTGATCTCAAGGAGATTCTGCTTCTCTGTTTACACATCGGATGTCCACCAGAAAAGTTCCGTCTGTCAAGGGAACAGCTGACATAAGTTATAGAAATAATTTCTGCTGCATGTAGGAAGATCGCAAATCCACTGCAGAAATTCAGCAAGAAAGTTTCTCGCTGAATTTCCATAATTTAAACATACCCTTATTCTCTACTAATTATTCCTCAGTGTAACTAACCATAGACAGACGTAAAATAATTATGTTTTTCATTAAGGGTTTTGTCCCTTTCTGTCCAGCTGTCTACCTAATGTGGGGGGAACTACAAGGTACTGTATTGCGGTAGAAGGGGTAGTCTTATATGGCGAATATATCCCAAACTCTACATTTTAACTGTAAAAGTTGGGGGTCATCTTATACACCCAGTCGTCTTATACGCCGGCATATACGGTATGTGGGGGGGGGGAGGGGTCCTACAGATACAACCGGCCCTTTGAGGGTGACCAAACTGCTGATGCGGCCCCCCATGAATTTGAGTTTGACACCCCTGAATTAGCCTTTTTACTTACACTTCTGTATCAATAATTGACTGCTTTCTTACATTCTTTTTCAGATTTTTGTTGAATTTTCTATCCTGACACTTCGATGTCTTCCTTGGTTTACACATATGTTTTCCCTGAATAATTTTTCCCATTTTGTTTATACTACCAAATTTTAGACACAGATGACTGGGAACAACCAATATTTTTTGCTGTTCTATGTGTTGGATTATATAAAGAATGCATGGCCCAAGCAAGAGAATTGTCATTTAAAGGGGTACTCCACTGCCCCAGCGTTTGGAATATTTTCTTCCGAACGCTGGGTGGAGGTTGCGGGGGTTGTGACATCATGCCCCACCCCATATGTTTTCACATCACACCCCTCAATGCAAGCCTATGGGAGGGGGAGGGGCCCCCTCCTATAGACTTCCATTGAGGGGGCGCGGTGTGATGTCACGAGGTGTGTGACCACAACATATTGGCCCCCACAGCCCGCACTCAGCGTTCGGAGCAAAATGTTCAGAACGCTGTGGCAGTGGAGTACCCCTTTAACCCCTTAACGACGCAGGACAAATATTTACGTCCTGCGTCGGCTCCTGCGATATGAAGCAGGGTCGCGTTGCGACCCCGCATCACATCGCGTTGGTCCCAGCGCTCATCAACGGCCGGGAGCCGCGGCTAATACCACACATCGCCGATCGCGGCAATGTGCGGTATTAACCCTTTAGAAGCGGCGGTCAAAGCTGACCGCCGCTTCTAAAGTGAAAGTGAAACTTTCCCGGCTAGTCAGTCGGGCTGTTCGGGACCGCCGCGGTGAAATCACGGCATCCCGAACAGCTTACAGGACACCGGGAGGGCCCTTACCTGCCTCCTCGGTGTCCGATCGACGAATGACTGCTCCGTGCCTGAGATCCAGGCAGGAGCAGTCAAGCGCCGATAACACTGATCACAGGCGTGTTAATACACGCCAGTGATCAGCATAGGAGATCAGTGTGTGCAGTGTTATAGGTCCCTATGGGAGCTATAACACTGCAAAAAAAAAAGTAAAAAAAAAAGTGTTAATAAAGATCATTTAACCCTTTCCCTAATAAAAGTTTGAATCACCCCCCTTTTCCCATAAAAAAAATAAAATAGTGTAAATAAAAAAATAAATAAACATATGTGGTATCGCCACATGCGTAAATGTCTGAACTATAAAAATATATAATTAAACCGCACGGTCAATGGCGTACGCGAAAAAAAAATTCCAAAGTCCCAAAAAGCGTATTTTTGGTCACTTTTTATATCATTCAAAAATGAATAAAAAGTGATTAAAAAGTCCGATCAAAACACAAATCATACCGATAAAAACTTCAGATCACGGCGCAAAAAAATAGTCCTCATACCGCCCCGTACGTGGAAAAATAAAAAGTTATAGGGGTCAGAAGATGACATTTTTCCTGCATGTAGTTATGATTTTTTTTCCAGAAGTACGACAAAATCAAACCTATATAAATAGGGTATCATCTTAACCGTATGGACCTACAGAATAATGATAAGGTGCCATTTTTACCGAAATATGCACTGCGTAGAAACGGAAGCCCCAAAAGTTACAAAATGGCGTTTTTTCTTCGATTTTGACAATGATTTTTTTTTTTCCATTTTGCCATGAATTTTTTGGTAAAATGACTAATGTCACTGCAAAGTAGAATTGGTGATGCAAAAAATAAGCCATAATATGGATTTTAGATGGAAAATTGAAAGGGTTATGATTTTTAAAAGGTAAGGAGGAAAAAACGAAAGTGCAAAAACTGAAAAACCCTGAGTCCTCAAGGGGTTAAAGGACAATTCTCTTGCTCTGGCCATTCATTCTTTATATAATCCAACTCCACAGCTTGGTAAGCTCTATTTTTCCTATGAGCCTTGTGGCAGTATTTATTAAATTAAATGTATGTTATAAGATAATTCTATAACTTTTTTCTCTAATTGATCTGGAAAAACATTTTTCATGAATTATAATAATTTTCTTTCATGTTTATGAGAGATGATTCATGAAGCCAGAATGTTTAGCTGCTTACTAGTGTTTTGTCTCATGTCTATCATTTTCACATCTGCAGGGAAGTACAATAACACTTGGGGACTGTCCTCTAAATGTGGGGATTCCATCATTTTTCCCAGAGTTAAAGGGGTACTCCACTGGAGAAATTTCTTTTTAATCAAATGGTGCCAGAAAGTTAAACAGGTTTGTAAATTTCTTCTATTAAAACATCTTAATCTTTCCAGTACTTTCCAGCTGCTGTATGATCCACAGGAAGTTCTTTTTCTGTTTTGAATTTATTTTCTGTCTGACCACAGTGCTCTCTGCTGACACCTCTGTCTGTCTCAGGAACTGTCCAGAGCAGGATAGGTTTTCTATGGGGATTTGTACCAGCTCTGGACAGTTCCTGACATTTACAGAGGTGTCAGTAGAGAGCACTGTGGTCAGACAGAAAGGAAATTTAAAAAGAAGAGAACTTCCTCTGGAGCATACAGATAAGTACTGGAAGGATTAAGATTTTTAAAAAGATGTAATTTACAAATCTGTTTAACTTTCTGGCACCAGTTGATAAAAAAAAATGTTTTTTTGGGTGCCATGTAATACCTCATTTCCCCTGCAGTGGCCGCTCAACCACTGCAACTTTCCTCAAAGTCTATAGATAATTGCCAGGAATTACTTTTGCTTGACCACCAGTGATCAGCAGATCAGCAGACCTCCATGTAAAAAAGAGATTGAACAAGCATATTAAATTCTCCTTTATGTGCCCTATGTATCCGATCACTGAAAGCATGGAATACAAGATGGTTGGACAAAAGCTGAAATCAGTGGATTAAAGGAGTACTCCAGAGGAAAACTTTATTTTATTTTTTTATCAACTGGTGCCAGAAAGTTAAATAGATTTGTAAATTACTTCTATTAAAAAATCTTAATCTTTCCAGTACTTTTTAGGGTCTGTATACTACAGAGGAAATGGTTTACTTTTTGGAACACAGAGCTCTCTGCTGACATCATGACCACAGTGCTCTCTGCTGACATCTCTGTCCATTTTAGGAACTGTCCAGAACAGCATATGCTTGCTATGGGGATTTTCTCCTACTCTGGACAGTTCTTAAAATGGACAGAGATGTCAGCAGAGAGCACTGTGGTCATGATGTCAGCAGAGAGCTCTGTGTTCCAAAAAGAAAACCATTTCCCCTGTAGTATTCAGCAGCTAATAAGTACTAGAAGAACTAAGATTTTTATATAGAAGTAATTTACAAATCTGTTTAACTTTCTGGCACCAGTTGATTTAAAAAAAAAAAAAAAAAAAAGGTTTTCCACGGGAGTACCCCTTTAAGCCCATATGTATCTAATGTGTAGGTTTATTGACTGTGCCATGTTTAAAAAACAAATTGAATTCATTTGACCTTATTTTCTATTACATTGATACATTTATTCGCTGTATGCAAGATGACAAATTCGGAAATAAGAAAAGCCCCATGCTCAAATAAAGAGAAGAACAAGCGAGAAGAAGGACAGCTGACAAATATCAGCACCAGGTTTATCTACTTCAGTGTGTGAGTATAATGGGCTCTTTAGTATCCCTCAGGCCCCTATGGTAGAATATTAAACATTGGAGCAGGATCTCCTCTGCAGCCCACAGGGAGCCACGCTGTATTTTAAAGCAATGATTTTTAATTTCAAAGAAAAGATTGTAAAAGGAAATCTTCAGCTCTGTGGGCATTTGGCATCTACATTGCTATGTTTATGTATAGAAAAGCAGATTGACGTGGCTGTGAGTTTCACCCGATATTTATATGTTACTGCTTTCCAGGAAACATACCAATGTATTATAGAATGTATCCATACATATAAGGCTGGGTCCACACCACGTTTTTGCTATACAGTTCCCATATACGTTCTCAATTTGAAAACCTTACGGAACCTTATTGAAAACCGTATGCATTGACTTTCCATTGAAAACCATATGCCAAACGATGCATCAGGTTGTGACCGTTTTACGTCTTGTACGGTTTTGTCCATTTTTTTTGCCATAACCAAAACTGTAGCCTACCACGTTTTTTGGTCCGGCTGAAAAACCATATTGAAACCGTATACGTTTTTTATAACATGGGAGTCAATGGGAACCGTAGAGAACCGTATGTGCGTATAGTTCCATCCAGTTTGCACCATACGGTTTTGACTTTGCACAATTTTTTTTCTAGGAATTTTAATAAAGCAAGTGAAACTTTATTCATAATGGAGTGAAAAGTTAAAAACGTATATGTTTTTTTCTTAAAAAAACGGATTCAACCTGACATTTTTTCAAACCATATATGGGTTAAAATTAGTGCACACGTTTTGATACAGTTTAGTGCAGTTTTGAGGAATCTGTTTTTCATCAAAAACCTGATTCGGGAACTGTATTGCAAAAACGTGGTGTGAATGCGCTCTTAGGGAATTGACATTACAACTTGGTACCAGTTCTAGAATGGCAAGACTGGCGGCTGACACCAGGCTTGTAGCCATAACACTGGCACTTAGCTCCTGTATCAGGAACATATAATAAATATGTATACCAAAGAGAAAAAGGGAACTTAAAGGGGTTATCCAGGAAAAAACTTTGTTTTACATATCAACTGGCTCCAGAAAGTTAAACAGATTTGTAAATTACTTCTATTAAAAAATCTTAATCCTTGAAGAGCTTCTGAAGTTTAGGTTGTTCTTTTCTGTCTAAGTGCTCTCTGATGACACGTGTCCCGGGAACCGCCCAGCTTAGAAGAGGTTTGCTATGGGAATTTGCTTCTAAACTGGGCGGTTCCTGAGACACGTGTCATCAGAGATTACTTAGACAGAAAAGAACAAACTTAACTTCAGAAGCTCATAAGTACTGAAAGGATTAAGATTTTTTAATAGCAGTAATTTACAAATCTGTTTAACTTTCTGGAACCAGTTGATATATAAAAAATATTTTTCCATAAAATATATATTAATATTTTGATAGGGTCTTTTATTGCAACAATCCAATACTGTAAAGTGCACGAAAGAAGAGGAATACCAGTTGCATATACATATTTAACCTATCATTGCATTACATACCAATTTTGCATGGTGTAATTTATGCATACAAAATGCCAACATCTATATGTATATGTAGATTCCCATACCATACAAAATTATAAACACCAAAGAAAAAACAAGGTATTCTTTATACACATAGCAAGAGGTTATTATCTTCACCTTCTAAGGACACACCAGGGCCTCCGTTACCCAACGTTTCACAATTAAATGCTTCTTCCGGGGCGTAGAACGCCCCGGAAGAAGCATTTAATTGTGAAACGTTGGGTGACGGAGGCCCTGGTGTGTACTTAGAAGGTGAAGATAATAACCTCTTTCTATGTGTATAAAGGTATAGGGCTGTTACCTTACTGGGTGCAGCCTTTATTTGGGACACTCTGGTATTGTAAAGTATGCTCTTTAGCAATTTGTATATATGGGTATTTTGGGGATTAACCCCTTGATCTGTGGACCTCCGGTTGTGTTCTTGTAGGACCATCTTGGTAATTTGTGATCTCTTTTAAAATGATTTTAAATGTATGTCCTTTATGCTAAACAATAAAGATTGAATATTTTGTGTCCCAGAATACCTTGTTTTTTCTTTGGTGCTTATAATGGTGTAATTTATGCAGAATAATCACTAATACTCCATATAACAGCGTGTTTTCGGGTGGGAAACTAATCTCTCACGTGTGGAGACCCAAATCCCTAGACTGCACATATATCTATCCCATACACATATCATCAGATGCAGTATTTCGCTTACCCATATCTTTTATGGTTTACTCTGGCACCTCCCCCGACCTCAACGCACGTTTCACAGTCTTTTTCAAGAGGTCATCGATGACTTCTTGAAAAAGACTGTGAAACGTGCACTAACAAGCCTTTGCATGCAATGTTATTGGTAGTGGCAAGCTTCTTTCTGCTTTTTAAGGTGTCAGTGGGCCCCCTTACCTTTTTGGCCCTCTATGCAAGTGGACAGGCAGAGCCAATGGTACACCTACCCCTACATCTGAAACATACTTTCTATAAAGGGCAAATGATTGTTGTCATTCCAGCTTCCAATCAAACAGCTTATTTTGCAGTGGTAGGCTGCTATGATTCCTCAAGCGACCCCTACAGGATAAACAAAGTAATAGGCACAGACATATGGTTATATAGGGGCAAACAGGATTGGCCAGGCATTGGCTCTTGGACAGGCGTCTAAATTACCTAAAACAGCATATGGCAAGGTAAGAGAACCCTTTGAATCCCACAATACCATCACCTCTTACATGTGAGAACAGCTCCTTAAAAATGAAAGGAGTACTCCGGTGGAAAACTTTTTTTTAAATGAACTGGTGCCAGAAAGTTAAACAGATTTGTAAATTACTTCTATTAAAAAATCTTAATCCTCTCAGTACTTTTTAGCAGCTGTATGCTACAGAGGAAAATCTTTATTTTTTTTAATTTCTTTTTTGTCTTGTCCACAGTGCTCTCTGCTGACACCTGATGCCCATATGAGGAACTGTCCAGAGCAGGAGAAAATCCCCATTGCAAACCTATGCTACTCTGGACAGTTCCTGACACGGACAGAGGTGTCAGCAGAGAGCACTGTGGACAAGACAAAAAAGAAATTCAAAAAGTAAAGAATTTCCTCTGTAGCATACAGCTGCTAAAAAGTACTAAAAGGATTAAGATTTTTTTTTTATAGAAGTAATTTACAAATCTGTTTGACTTTCTGGCACCAGTTCATTTAAAAAAAAAAAAAAAAAAAGTTGTCCACCAGAGTACCCCTTTAAGGTTCACTTATTCTTAGTATAGATAAGGGGAATGGATATCCAAACATGCAACATAACATGAATAAATAGTATGAATGCAGAAGGTGCCCGAAATGCATGGTAGCAACCATAACTTCCCTCCAAAAACAGGCATGAAAGAGCAGAGGAATATTACTTTTAGCATTATTTTGCTCTTTTTGCTGTGCTCATATCTGCAAAAGCCTTTACCCAGTAGTCAAGATAAGTCCTGAACTGAGAAGTATTGATCCAGTAAAAGCAGTTCAGAGTTTGACTGTGACACCGTAACCCTCAAGACATAATGTCATAGGCTCTTATCCCCTGCCTCTTAACATTACCTGCCTATCTCCTCCGAGCTGTCACCTCTGGTAATACAGTTCCAAAAGCTTTCTAATCGTTCCTCGCTCAGGCTGCATTTTTTCCCCTCTGCCTTGTATATGAGTTGAGGAATTGCTTTGAGCTCTAAGAAGAACACGGTTTTCTTGTGTTGCAGTTTTCCTTTATGACCAGGCTTAACATGTTACAATACAGGAAAAATGGAGAAACCTTATAGGATGGACAATGCGAGACTCCCACAGAAGAGCCATCTTAGAAATTGCTGCTATTTGGGGCCGGATGGTTGGACTTATCTCAAGGAAACCTCAACCCCCTTTCATAATGACTGAAAGAAAAGGACTTTGTAAACATTGTGCTAATCCGAAAATGCCGCAATAAAGAAGCACATTGGGCAGGTGGGTCACACCGATCGCTGTAACAAGATCCTAGCCAGGTGCTAAATGACTCCTGTGGCAGATGCAGGGGATGGAAAAGTTAAAACATAATCCTATATTCTATAATTGATAAAAATACAGTACCTGACTGACCCTTTAATATTGTTATTGTTGAACATAGAAATACATACAGTACTTGCCTATAGTAGGTCATTTCAATCAGAAGCCGATAATAAAAGAAATAGCTGTTTGGTTTAGAAAACCTATTCTTAAACAATCTATAAAAAATCTGAGTTATCAAAGAGAACTCATCCATTAGTGACAGAAGAGATGAGCTGCAAACAATGTCGTCTACTCTGGAGGACCCGGTTTATCAGTACTTTGCATGGATAGAGTATTAAGTTCAGTAGACACAGTGTAATACTTCAATTGTCCAATGGTGGTGCTGTAGGGAAACAAGACACCTAATAATATTTGTTTCCACAATCTCTACTGAGACAATCAGTGATCAGCTTATTGTGAAGAACCTTTATGGTGCTTTCTTCAACTGCTTAAATACACTGCTCAAAAAAACTAAGATAACACATCCTAGATCTGAATGAATGAACTAATCGTAGGAAATACTTTCGTCTTTACATAGTTGAATGTACTGACAACTAGTGTTGAGCGGCATAGGCCATATTCGAATTCGCAAATATTCGCGAATATATGGACGAATATTCGTAATATTCGCGAATATTCGCATATTCGTAATATTCTCATTTTATTTTCGCATATGCGAATATTCGCGTGTGCGAAAATTAACATATGCAAAAATTTGCATATACAAAATTTATCATAAGCGTAAATTTGCATATGCGAAAATTTGCATATGCAAATGTTCGCATATGCGAAAATTCGCACACCAGTCTCACACAGTAGTATTAGAGCCTTCTTACACCACACAAGCTGGAAGCAGAGAGGGATGATCACTGTGATGTGTACTGTGAAAAAAAAACAATAAAAAAAATGAATATTCGTAATTACGAATATATAGCGCTATATTCGCGAATATTCACGAATTCGCGAATATGTGATATTCGCGAATAAAATTCGAATTGCGAATATTCGCGAGCAACACTACTGACAACAAAATCACACAAAAATTATCAATGAAAATCAAATTTATCAACCCATGGAGGTCTGGATATGGAGTCACACTCAAAATCACAGTGGAAAATCACACTACAGGCTGATCCAACTTTATGTAATGTCCTTAAAACAAGTCACAATGAGGCTCAGTAGTGTGTGTGACCTCCACGTGCCCGTATGACCTCCCTACAACGCCTGGACATGCTCCTGATGAGGTGGTGGATGATCTCCTGAGGGATGTCCTCCCAAACCTGGACTAAAGCATCCGCCAACTCCTGGACAGTCTGTGGTGCAACATGGCGTTCGTGGATGGAGCGAGACATGATGTCTCAGATGTGCTCAATTGGATTCAGGTCTGGGGAACGGGCGGCCAGTCCATAGCATCAATGCCTTCCTCTTGTAGGAACTGCTGACACACTCCAGCCACATGAGGTCTAGCATTGTCTTGCATTAGGAGGAACCCAGGGCCAACCGCACCAGCATATGGTCTCACAAGGAGTCTGAGTATCTCATCTCGGTACCTAATGGCAGTCAGGCTACCTCTGGCAAGCACATGGAGGGCTGTGCGGCCCCCCAAAGAAATGTCACCCCAAACCATTACTGACCCACCGCCAAACTGGTCATGCTGGACGATGTTGCAGGCAGCACAACATTCTCCATGGTGTCTCCAGACTCTCTCACATGTGCTCAGTATGAACCTGCTTTCATCTGTGAAGAGCACGGGTTGCCAGTGGCGAATTTGCCAATCTTGGTGTTCTCTGGCAAATGCCAAATGTCCTGCACATGTTAGGCTGTAAGCACAACCCCCACCTGTGGATGTCAGGCCCTCATACCACCCTCATGGAGTCTGTTTCTGACCATTTGAGTGGACACATGCACATTTGTGGCCTGCTGGAGGTCATTTTGCAGGACTCTGGCAGTGGTCCTCCTGCTCCTCCTTGCACAAAGGCGGAGGTAGCGGTCCTGCTGCTGGGTTTTTGCCCTCCTAAGGCCTCCTCCACATCTCCTGATGTACTATCCTGTCTCCTGGTAGCGCCTCCATGCTCTGGACCCTACGCTGCCAGACACAGAAAACCTTCTTGCTACAGCTCGCATTGATGTGCCATCCTGGATGAGCTGCACTACCTGGGCCACTTGTGTGGGTTGCAGACTCCGGCTCATGCTACCACTAGAGTGAAAGCACCACCAGCATTCAAAAGTGAACAAAACATCAGCCAGGAAGCATAGGAACTGGGAAGTGGTCTGTGGTCACAACCTGCAGAACAACTCCTTCAGTGGGGGTGTCTTGCTAATTGCCTAAAATTTCCACCTGTTGTCTGTTCCATTTGCACAACAGCATGTGAAATTGATTGTCAATCAGTGTTGCTTCCTGAGTTGCTTCCTGAGTGGATAGTGTGATTTCACAGAAGTGTGATTGACTTGGAGTTACATTGTGTTGATATATATATATATATATATATATATATATATATATATATATATATATATATATATATATATTACAATTTAAGGGCCGACCTCAATGATCTGCAGGGATTTTTTTTTTTTTTGCTTAAATATTAGATGTTGGCCATACGGTACGCATGAAAATACCTGTGGGGGGATACAGGTATAACATATGGGGGATACAGGTATAACATATGGGGAGATACAGGTATAACATATGGCGGATACAGGTATAACATATGGGGGATACAGGTATAACATATGGGAGATACGGGTATAACATATGGAAGATACAGGTATAACATATGGGGGGATACAGGTATAACATAAGGGCGATACAGGTATAACATATGGGGGGGATACAGGTATAACATATGTGGGGGATACAGGTATAATATATGGGGGGATACAGGTATAACATATGGGGGATACAGGTATAACATATGGGGGATACAGGTATAACATATGGGGAGATACAGGTATAACATATGGGGGATACAGGTATAACATATGGGGGATACAGGTATAACATATGGGAGATACGGGTATAACATATGGAAGATACAGGTATAACATATGGGGGGATACAGGTATAACATAAGGGCGATACAGGTATAACATATGGGGGGGATACAGGTATAACATATGTGGGGGATACAGGTATAATATATGGGGGGATACAGGTATAACATATGGGGGATACAGGTATAACATATGGGGGATACAGGTATAACATATGGGGGGATACAGGTATAACATATGGGGGATACAGGTATAACATATGGGGAGATACAGGTATAACATATGGGGGATACAGGTATAACATATGGGGAGATACAGGTATAACATATGGGAGATACAGGTATAACATATGGGGGATACAGGTATAACATATGGGGAGATACAGGTATAACATATGGGGGATACAGGTATAACATATGGGGAGATACAGGTATAACATATGGGAGATACAGGTATAACATATGGGGAGATACAGGTATAACATAGTTGGACTTACAGCAAAGACAGAAACAGATATCTCATTTGGGCCCCAATGTTTCCAAGCATTTCTAAGCAGACTTACTGAAATAGATGTGGGAAGATATTTAGACCTCTTTCTTATGATGGATCACGAATAAGAGTTGTTGATAAGAAACCAACACTAGGGAATGGCTGTAAACTCTCTCATGCTTATCTATAGGCTAACCCTTGTCTATGCTGTAAAGAAGGTTCCCAAGTTATACCCCTTGGCTCTCAGCAGCATTCCACATCCCCAGCATCACTGTGCGCACATCAACAGCCCCATGGGATTTAACTACAATTGATGAAGATTAATGAAAGTCATTTTGCGTCCTTTGGCAGATGGCATCTTTCCAAAGCTAAAAATGTGTTGTATTCAAAGGCTTGTTGTATCCCCCCCCCCTCCTGTCTAACTGCACTTCTTCTTAGGAGATAATGAGGAATGGTGAGCCTAAATGAGGGCAAAATATTGCTTATTGCGAAGGTGTGTGAGTGAGTGAGATGTATGCACAGTATATGGGGCCCTTCAGTATATTTGGAGTTGCTTTGTTGTATCGAAGTGTTCTGAATATGTAAAAAATACAGTAAATACACATGGCCGATAATCTGCTAACAAAAATGTTGTACTCCCATAAAGATCCCAAGCTTCCCATATTCCTTATGTACAAAATCAAAGTTGGACATTTTGGTGAGACCCTCCAAACATCTAATGGCTATGGGGGCTCCTGGCGATCCCCCTAATTGCAGATGTTTGGGAAAGAGAATAATTGAGTGTGTTGGATTTCAAGTCCCTGATCCTTTTATTTTTGGAGGGGTCTGGGGGCAGCTTTTTCCTCTATCTACATTTAGAACACCAGAATGCTTAGCCAAACTAGTACGAAAGTTTGACCTTCAGATAAATGATATGTGTTTGACCATCGTAGTCTCTCAAAGAGGTTGCCCAGCTTTGGACAATATTGACAATAAACCAATGTCATTGTGTCCTGCTGCTGAAATCTCCCATGATCATCTGTAATCTGTAAAGGAACTCGGTAGCAAGTATCCAATATTCCTTCAGCCAGGGCCATATGCCCTAGGCACTCATTAGGAGATTTTACATGTTTACATTTTTTCATGCAGATCTGTGTGTGAGGTCAGACTTAGTGCTGCCTCAGACTTTTCCCTTCCTGAGCAGTGAATGTCCGAATTAGTAAACAGCAGAACAGAGGTATTTGTGAGCTAAATACAGAAGCTAGACACATAAAAAAGACATGTAGATGTTACACACCTAGTGAGTAACATCTAGAAGCATTATTTATATTTATTTCTGTGATCTGACAGGTACACTTTAAAGGGGTTGCCAAACTTACAGTCTTTTTTCATACACTGAGTTAATAGAAGGGGGTATGCTTCTCAGCGTCCTTGTTTTTGTTTTACCAGAGTGGAGACCTACTTAAAAGATTGTCTCTCGCTTTGGAGGACCTGTCATGTCCTGTATGATAGAGACAACCTGTTGAGATGAATGAGTGTAATACTTCTATTGACCTGTGGTGGTGCTAAAAGTAAATTAAACACTTACTGCCAGGTTTCCCCCCAATATAACAGCTGATCACGGAGATAACAGCTGATCACTGGGGTCCCAGCACTTCATGATCCACTCATTGTCAATGTAATTTTATATGTCTTTTACAATCCTCTCAAGCTAACAGATATCCTTTGTGCCCCCCCCAGAGACACGTATTACATATAAAAATAGCATTTCTGGTGTTATTTTTGGTTTTCAGATTCTTTAATGCTTCTCAACTAACTTCCATTAAGTAGTTCTTATGGGATAGCATTCCAAGGTTAAAGTGATTAAATAACTTTTATGGTTGATCAAATATAAGCCCTTATTATACGCAGTAGGCAAAACCATACATTTTAATTACTTTGTTATCAACCATCTAGTTATTTACATTTCATTTTTCCGTCAGAAATATGAATTTGTGTGACTTTTATTGAAAATACCCGAGATGCGCAGTTTAAATTGTATTTCCTTAAAACCCCCATTTTTTTTGTAAAGAAGCATTGCACCTGAAAATTAAGTGTGGTCGAAGAACCTAGTTATCTCTAATTTCACAGAAACGAAAAAAAAATATATGAAATTACCTATTTTTTTAAAATATTTTGCGATACTCTATAACTGCTTTTCAGACGCTTTTAAATGTTCACCTTTTATTTCATTTTCAGACAGATTAAGAAAGAAACTGAGACAAAGAGCAGATGACCAAATAGACCGATTGATGTCCACAAAATCTTCTTAAAGGGTCCCATCACAATAAGAAAATTACAAAATGTTTCCCTTATGGGACCCACATTGATCAACTGGGAAACTGCCAATTCCCTACAGCGTCTCCACAAAGGTAACGTAGTATTGCACAGTCCACATTAACATCAATGGGTGTTGACTATGTAATGCAGGACATGAAAGATCCTCCAGAGATACCTTAGTAACCTCTCTTCCTTATGGCCATAAGACGAGGACCGTATCCAGTTGCCCCCCCCCCCCCCCCCCCCTCTTAACTCAGAATTCCCTAATATTATATATACTAAATTTGGTTTTCAAAATGGGATAAACTATTACAGTAACATGTGAGCTCAATATAACTCTTGGTTTGATGGAAATAAGGATGTCAGATCTGAGTACACTTATGGCCCTGGAGTGATGAGGTGCTGAGCTTTATGGTGGTACTGGGTCAATATATGTCATGTGACTATAGCATGTGGACAGGGTTGTAAAGTGGTGGGCATTGCCATCATGTGAAGACAGGAACGCCCCATGAAAGGACAGAAACTGGAAGTTGAAAGATGGACACAATAGAAACCTTTAGAGTAACATATTGATTTCACAATCATCCTACTCAATTTTTATGTCCAGACTTCTCCTGCCTCCAGGACTATCCCTCATATCTCTAATATCTTGATCTCCCAGGTAAAGGGGTTATCTAACATAAAGTGACTTTAGTAATTAAGTCTCATAGAGTAAGTCTCAAGGATTGGTGCTTGTGTTGGTGGTAAATGGCCGTGTTCTGTGTCCTTATCATGCTACATACTTGTTTTTGGGAACTGACTACTTCCTGTTTCTGTGGTCTCCCTCAGACTACAATCCCCTGGATCCTTTATTTCAAGGTGGGAGGTACTATACCGCATTTTCTGCCCCCATTACTGCATACCACATACCTACATCTAAGTAGTGTACTATTTTGTACCTGTTAGTCTGTCAAGGGCCTACATACTGTGAAAGGACAGCCAAAAGTTATCACTGGCTAGTGTTTTACTAAAATATGTTTTTTAAGCGTAATGTACCACATTTTTCTGGCCTCATAAGTGCATACCGCATACCTACATCTAAGTGAGCTCCTGGCGTCAGCTAGCAGTCATGTCACGACCAGCAACCCAGCAGCCGTGATTAACCGGTTCACTCGGTCATCCACTTCATCCCAGGTGAGGTTCACTTGGTCATCCACTTCATCCTAAGTGGCATCAGACACCCCCAGCGAACAGGCGATGGGTTCCACAGACTCAACCCTCAGTTGGCATGGCCCTCATGCTGCTGCTGCCACCTCCAGGCTCTGTCATTGTGCTGCTCTATGGTCGGTTAGCTAACCGAGGAATCGCAGGGGATAGGAGGAGGTGGCAGGCTTGCCACCTCTCTCCTATACTTCAGCATGGTCCTGGCTGTCTGTGACAACCGGGATCATGCAAAATTACCAGGCGGTTGGGTCCCAGAAACCCGATCAGCCCGGTATCGCCGAAGGATTTCCCTCGAGATTTGCGACGATTGCCAAGATGGGGGGCAGACTTGGCCCCCCTCGGCGTTTGCCCTGGATGCCTGCTGAAGCATTTCAGCAGGCATTCGCTTCCGATCTCTGCCCGGCTCGCGGCAGGGACCAGAAAACGCCAGGATGTACGGGAACGTCCTGGGTCCTTAAAGCCCAGGGTGCGGGGTTGTCCTCGTATGTCCTGGGTCCTTAAGGGGTTAAGGTGCTGGTCTCCAGTTTCAGAAATTCCTTGCATTAGGGTCACTTTCAGGACTCCTGATGCCACCTCCAGGCTGTCTTATTCAGTCACTATATGGTATCCTCATGCTTCAGCCACCTCCAGGCTGTCATTCAGCAACTACATGTTTAGTGATGCTGCTGGGCCAAGGACATAACCTATATATGTTTATGGTAGCACTAGGTACCATACATTGTCAATGGAAATTTCAAAATTCATCTTTTATTCTTAGAGATTGTGAGCCCCTATTGTCTCCTTATCTGCCGCCAACTCCAGACTGTGCCATTCAGCCACTATATGGTCTCATCATGCTGCTGCCAACTCCATGCTGTGCCATTCAGCCAATATGTGGTTTACTGATGCTGCTGGGCCTGGGCCTAAAAATGTTTTATGGTAGCACTAGCTACCCTAAATCTTCAATTTAAATTTCAAAATTTGTCTTTTAACCTTAGGGATTGTGAAGCTGTAGTGTCTACTCATGCTGCTGCCAACTCCATGCTGTGCCATTCAGCCAATATATGGTTTACTGATGCTGCTTGACCTGGGTTTAAACATTTTTTATGGTATAACTAGCTACCCTAAATCTTCAATTTAAATTTCAAAATTTGTCTTTTAATCTTAAAGGGGGACTCTGCCCCTAGACATCTTATCCCCTATCCAAAGGATAGGGGATAAGATGTTAGATCGCCGCGGTCCCACTGCTGGGGACCCCCGGGATTGCCGTTGCGGCACCACACTGTGCGTAATGACGGGCAATACAGGGGACGGAACAACGTGACGTCATGGCTCCGCCCCTTGTGACATCACAGCCCGCCCCCTTAATACAAGTCTATGGCAGGGGCGTGACGACCGCCATGCCCCCTCCCATAGACTCGTATTGAGGGGGGTGGGCCGTGACGTCACGAGGGGTGGGGCCGTGACGTAACGATGCTCTGTGCAGTAATGACAGCGGGGTGCTGAAGCGGCAATCCCGGGGGTCCCCAGCAGCGGGACCGTGGCGATCTGACATCTTATCCCCCATCCTTTGGATAGGGGATAAGATGTCTAGGGGCGAAGTACCCCTTTAAGGATTGTGAAGCCCTAGTGTCTTCTCATGCTGCTGCCAACTCTAGGCTGTGCCATTCAGACACTATATGGTCTTCTAATGCTTCAGCCACATCCAAGCTGTGTCATTCAGCCACAGTATTGTCTCCTCATACTTCCAACACCTCCATGCTGTGTCATTCAACCACTTTATGGTCTCTTCATGCTGCCAACACCTCCATGCTGTGTCATCCAGCCACTATATGGTCTCCTCATGTTGCCAACACTTCCACGCTGTGTCATTCAACCACTATATGGTCTCCTCATGTTTTAGCCACATCCACGCTGAGTCATTCAGCTACTATATGGTCTCCTCATGCTTCAGCCACATCCAAGCTGTGTCATTCAGCCACTATATGGTCTCCTCAAGCTGCCAACACCTCCATGCTGTGTCATTTAGCCACTGTATGGTCTCCTCATGCTGCCAACACCTCCACGCTATGTCATTCAGCCACTATATGGTCTCCTCATACTGATGCCTGTAATCTGCATGTCATTCTGAATAACAGTGTTATTTCACTACCCCAGCACACTCCATATGCGTGTTAGAATAAAGCAAAGTGTTCTACACTCCTATTGAGGCTCTCTGTTGTCCAGAAATAGAAATTTTTAATAAAGATTTGCAACAAATAAATTTGGATCGAAACTAATTTTTTCAGAAAATTCGGCGAATCGGGTGAATCAAATTTTTCAAAAGTTCGCTCATCTCTAGTAACAGCTCTCCCTATCTATTATGTGACATTTATAGTACGAATCTTCTCATGGGAGCAAAGGGCTATTTCGGTCCCCTCATAATGTAGGGCACCAGCATGACTACAAACTCTTTAGTTACCCCTTTAGTGTACAGTAGAAATAGCTTGTTAATCACTATAGTGCACTACTCCACAAACACCGCAAACCCAATGCAAATAGTACAAAACATCATGTATTACTATTTCTCCAATTTTCTAACTCTAGTATTGTGGTTCTACAGGTGTAATGTGGGTGAAATATATAGTTTGTGACGCCAGGGTACCGTTAACTTACATGGTCAGAGGTTGAGATAGTTCTCCTGGGCCAAACACGGGGACAATGACGACACAGATGCAAGGTTACGGATAACTATCTTTACTGAGGCAGGAATTGTCAAAATCCTCACCGTACAGATTTGTGCGAGGGAAGTACAGAATGAACCCGTGAGGCCTGTCGCCTTGCAGGGACTTGTAGTTGCTGATACTGCAGATTTGAGATAAATGACAGCCCACACTGAATTTTGAGACTTTGAGACAATTTTTCCCCTGGAGCTTTGTGCTTACTGCCAGGTTTTGACTCATCTGAGCGATGGGGTTTTCCTTAGATTGGCGTGGCTGCTGATTTGAGAATTATCTTCTCCGTAAGCCTCCTCTGACTTCTTCACACTCCTATAAACTGGACTGCACTGAACTGCAGCTCCTCACTGACTGAACTAGACTCAGACTGAACAGCTCCTCCCCCCTACACTATATAAAGGCCAATGTTGGGGGGCTCCCATTGGAGCATCATGGTCTCCTGGGTCGATGAAGCACTCTCTTAAAAAGACAGTACATAATTTATCACAACAAAACACAGTGCAATATAACAACATTTAAAATGGAGTAGTGGGCCCATTACAGTGGCCGCAGGGATGCCCAAAGCAAACTTTAGCTCACAGGATGACATCCCATACTGGGATACCACAGTATAATGGAGTAAACTTGAATCTGGTCATCTTTAACAAACGTAAATTAGCAAGGCAAGACATTCAGATTCTAGGAAAAATTATCATAATGGAACCCTACAATGGCACAACCTGGGCCAAAATTGTTTGGTCCAGGTTACGCCATTGTATGGTTCCCTCATGATCACTGGAGCTAGAGTTTGGATTGGAGCATTTGGATAGAATTTATAATACTGGTACATGCACATGCAACTGTCACTCTGCACCATCTATGGCTATGTCTCTAGGATCTTGTCAAGCTTCATCTTGTCAATGGATCACTAGTTCAATACCCCTAATCCATAATATATTTTACATACTTTAAGAGGTTTTTTTTTTTTTATAACAAATTATAACCTATTCAGGTCACTTCTGCATTGGGGTGCTGGGGAGCAATGGTCTATCATGAGCGCTACAGCTGTATTCAGAGTCTATGGCAGTGTTTCCCAACCAGGGTTCCTCCAGATATTGAAGAACTACAACTCCCAACAGACATGAACCAGGAACCCTGGTTAGGTAACACTGGTCCAACCATCAACTAACGGCACCTTGGTTAGGAAACACTGATCAGACCACCAACTGAAGGCACCCTGCTTGGCAAACACTGGTCCGACCCCCAACTGAAGGCACCCTGGTTGGAAATCACTGGTCAAACCCCCCAAATAAAGGCATCCTAGTTAGGAAACACTGGTCAGAGCATCAACTGAAAGCACCCTGGTTGAGAAAGACTGGGTAGACCATCAATTGAAGGCACCCTGGTTGGCAAACACTGGTCCGACCATCAACTGAATGCACCCTGGTTGGGAAACACTAGTCAGACAATCAACTAAAGGCACTGTCTAGCAGTAATCGCCCATCCAATCAGTGGGTGATAATTTGTTAATACTGTAAAACCCCTTTAAGGCATATTCATTGGTGCATTTACTTTAGCACATAGCCAAAGTGTGCCAACAAGTCAACAATATCCATTATACAGTCTAAGAAGCTGAAGAATCCAAACAATTTATGAAGAACAATTCTTACTATTTGCCTCCATTCCCCTACCTAAACAAAAGCCAGATACAGAGGAAATAACTCAACAAATTTACGATTTTAATTTCCGTGATGGAATAATCCAATAGACCAAAACGTTACGTGTTTTACTATATCAAGCGTCTTTCAAAAAAAAGTCAACACGTCTTCATCACCCAATGACCGAATTTATAATGACTGAAATCTCCTTTAAAGGAAGGTCTTGTCAGAGATATCCATTAATACTTGAAAAAGAAGGAAATTTAAAGTCTATCCATTAACCTCTAACACAGGTGTAAAAACAGATTTATTACAATTATCTAGCTATTCCATTTTGGTAAGTCACATCATAAATATTTCAAAAATAAAATGGTAGAGTAATACATTAATAAAGATAGGTCTAATGTGCTGTATATAAGACATGATCAAGTTAATTGTTAAGGGGACACTACACCTACAAATGATTACAAAAATAAATATTACTTAACACTTTATTATGTTATGAACGCTACCATTATTATATTGATTTGCTGTGTTGTCTGATTTTTTTTTTTCAATATTCAAATGAGCTCTTTGGTGCATTGAGGGTGTGACTGTATCTCTATGCTCAACTCTACAGTATACTCGCCCAGACCATTCCCTTCTCCATCTATAACCACTCCTGACCTAGAAAAATGAAAGTACCTGATGGGAGGAGTCCAGACGGGCACAGTAGTGCCCCTGGAGATACAGTCACACCCACAATGCACCAAAGAGCTAATTTGCATATTGAATAAAAAACATTTTTCAGACAATGATGCAGCACATTAAGATATTAAAGCATATCTATCATCTCGTATTAAAAATAATACTTCTATATGTTACTCACTAGGTCATGCAGATGCTTTACATGTCTTTTTTTTATCTGTCTAGCTACTGTATTTGGCTCACAAATCCCTCTGATCTGCTGCTCACTCATTCTGACCTCCACTGCTCAGTGGGCATATCTGAGGCAAGCTCTAAAGCCACCCTCACTCACAGCTCTTTGGTGCATTGAGGGTGTGACTGTATCTCTAGGCACAACTCTATGCTTGCCCAGACCACTCCTTTCTCCATCTATAACCACTCCTGACCTAGAAAAATGAAAAGGACCTGATAGGAAGAGTCCAGACGGGCACAGTGGTGCCCCTGGAGAAACAGTCACACCCACAGTGCACCAAAGAGCTAATTTGCATATTGAATAAAAAACATTTTTCAGACAATGATGCAGCACATTAAGATATTAAAGCATATCTATCATCTCGTATTAAAAATAATACTTCTATATGTTACTCACTAGGTTATGCAGATGCTTTACATGTCTTTTTTTTATATGACTAGCTTCTGTATTTGGCTCACAAATCCCTCTGATCTGCTGCTCACCCATTCTGACCTCCACTGCTCAGGGGGCATGTCTGAGGCAAGCACTAAAGCCACCCTCACTCACCATTAATTCACTTCCTCCCTGCCTCTTCTGTGCTGTGCTGGGTCTCTTGATCCAATCACTGCAGACTGCTCTGTAAGCCCCCTTCCCTCTGTTTTTAGACCAACAAAATTAAAATTTTACATGTACAACACACTTCTTGGCCACTCTGGCCCCTTCGTCAGGTACCATTCACAATAGGAATCCGACAACAGGTCAGAAACATTATTCAAGGCAAAAAATATGCTAATATTACTATTCTACATTATTGAATAGCCATGCACGTTTTTCTCCACCGGACAAATATATATATATTTTTTTTTCGTAAACCCTATGGCTGCTCTTGTGTCCCACTCCATAAGTCCTATCGGCTTGCATGCACCATATGCAGAATACTTTTAATTTGACAGTCTACACAATCCCTTAATAAGCTGACATTTAAATACCTTACATGGATTACCTAATCGGCAAATCTGCTCTGTATGCAAAATGTGACAGACTTATGGAAATTGTGAATTCAGTACTGATACCATGTACTAACGCCAAGCACTTCTCTTTTTTTTTTTGCACAGTGCAAGATTAAACCCCAACATACGAAGTAATCTTTAGTCATTTATAATGATGTATAATTCATCATTAAGATTAGGTATAAAAACCTTGAAGCCCAAAAAAAGGATAGATTAAGATATCAATCTTATCGTAGTGCTCTAAAAAAAAAAAAAAAAAAAAAAAAAACACTGCCAGATCTTAACTACACAGGACTATACACGGTACATTAGCATGAAAAGAGACGACTTTGTGTTTAATCCATAAAGTTACATTTTTGCAAAAGGATGTATCCGATTCTCTCATTACAAATGTAGTTTACAGTTTTGCTGATGGATACAAATTTCTAAAGAGTTCAGTAATGGAAAGGCAAATCTCTTTTACATTTGTATAAACTGCAACACATGTGATGCTGTGATTAGCCGAAAATGCCATTTTCGAAATACATGGCCTATTACTACTACACAAAGTGTGCTGCCCAATGATGAACATCAATAGACCTTTATTCCAGGCACACGTCTATGATCCTCTTGCCAAAATTTCCTTTAATGTGTATGTATTTCACACACTGATACAATGGGCGAAATATACATTTTTAAACATAAATCTCTATCCTCGAATTTTTAATCTTGCAGCTTTAGATGCGTGAGTAAGTCATTCGCCTCAGATTGCTTATAAATTAAATCTTTTTTGGCAACCTTGACAACCGCTGAAAGAGGTAAAAACTGGGTCAGGCATTATGATGTGCTGCATATATATATATATATATATATATATATATATATATATATATAATATTATATTATATATAAAAAAAATATATATATATATAAATAAATAAATATATATATATATATATATATATATATATATATATATATATATATATATATATATACTCGAGTATAAGCCGAGTTTTTCAGCACGATTTGTCGTGCTAAAAATGCCCCCCTCGGCTTATACTCGAGTGAACTCTCCACCTGTCAATCCCTTCATCAGTGGTCTTCAACCGGCGGACCTCCAGAAGTTGCAAAACTTCAACTCCCAGCATGCCCGGACAGCCATCGGCTGTCCGGGCATGCTAGGTGTTGTAGTTTTGAAACCTCTGGAGGTCCGCAGGTTGAAGACCACTGCGGCCTTCATCATCATCCAGACCCAACCCCCCCCCCCCTTTTGTTTTGTACTCACCTCCCCTCGGCGGGAAGTTAGGGCGAGCTGGTCCGGGCCATCTATGCTGCGGAGACCGTCCGGTGGGGAGGATTAGTCGTTGCGGGCTGTCCATTTTCACCGGGGCGGGGGGGGGCTCTTCTCCGCGCTTCGGGCCTGGCCCTGGACTAGTGACGTTGCCTTGACGACGACGCACAGGGACGTTCTTGCGCAACGTCCCTGATGATGAAGAAGGCCGCAGTGGTCTTCAACCTGCGGACCTCCAGAGGTTTCAAAACTGCAACACCCAGCATGCCCGGACAGCCGATGGCTGTCCGGGCATGCTGGGAGTTGTAGTTTTGCAACATCTGGAGGTCCACAGGTTGAAGCCAACTGATGCAGGGATTCACAGGCGGTGATGATGACGGGGGTCTGGATGATGACGGGGGTCTGGATGATTAAAATAAAATTAGGGGCCTCAGCTTATATTCGGGTCGGCTTATACTCGAGTATATACGGTGTGTGTGTGTGTGTGTGTGTGTGTGTGTGTGTGTGTGTGTGTGTGTATGTATATATATATATATATATATATATATATATATATATATTCCATCTATCTAGATCTACCTATCCATCTATTCTTATCTATATATCTTCTATCTATCTAGCTATCTACAGTATCTCTCATAGGTGAGTCCACCCCTAATATTTTTGTAAATATTTTGATGTATCTTTTCATGGGACTCTCTGCTACAATGTAAAGTAGTGAGTGCACAGCCTGTATAACAGTGTTTAATGTTGTGTCTTCTCAAAATAGCTCAACACACAGCTATTAATGTCTAAACCTTGGCAACAAAAGTGAGTTCACCCCTAAATAGAAATATCCAAATTGGGCCAAATTAGCCCTTTTCTCTCTGCAGTGTCATGTGACTCATTAGTGGTAAAGGTGTCAGGTGTGAATGGGGAGTTGGTGTCTTAAATTTGGCGTTATCGCTCTCTCACACTCATGGCCAAGAACACACTCAAACAAAAGAATCTGGCCTAGGATATAAGAAGATTGCGAAGACCCTGTAACTGAGCTGGAGCACAGTGGGCAAGATCATACAGTGGTTTTACAGGACAGGTTGCACTCAGAACAGGCTTCGCCTTGGTTGACCCAAGAAGTTGAGTGCACATGCTCAGCATCATCTCAAGAGATTGTCTTTGGGAAATAGACATATGAGTGCTGCCAGCATTGCTACAGAGGTTGAAGGGGTGTGGGGGTCAGTCTGCCAGTGCTCAGACCATACACTGCTCAAATTGGTCTGCACGGCTGCTGTCCCATCTGATTCTGCCTCCCATCACATGTTATCCCAGCCATCGATTACAAATCTAAACGTCATCACTATATTAGTCACAATTGCTGATGATTCAGGTCAGCGTCATCTGGTATTCAGTAATTTTGCATATACTATAAGGCAGAATCTTATTTGATGACATTTCCAGTTAATTCACGTTGCACCAACATAAACATCCGATAACAAGTTTTCACGTGTGAATGTAAAATCTTTAATAATTAGATAAATGTCAGTGTTTTTCTCCTCCTGTGACATATAAAAATAACATTTCAACCATCCAATTTGTAAGCAGGTTCGCTTGGGATGTCATGTAGCAAAATGTCCAAAGTCTGGTAAATTAATCTATTTATTTTTTTCTTATCCTTCAAATGTGTTTTTTTTTCGGGCTTTGCTACTATAATAAAACACCTCAAGGCATTTGGGACAAACTAACTTCATCTGCATATACCCTTTTGCCGCTTGCTTTTACCACAACGATATCTCTCTATTTTATTTTATTATTTTTTTTGTGATACAAACTAAGACTGTGAGAATATGAAGAATTCTGGAGACTGACTTTTTTTTTTTTTTTTTTTGGACAACTTAAAGCAGAGACTGAATATCAGATCAGGAGATTAAATCAGCTTCTAACCCAGTGTTTACCAACCAGTGTGCCTCCAGCTGTTGCCAAACTACAGCTCCTGGCATGCCCGGACAGCCAAAGGCTGTCCGGGCATGCTAGGAGTTGTAGTTTTGCAACAGCTGGAGGCACACTGGTTAGGAAACCCTGTTCGATAGACTATTGGGGGTCCCCATACCATCCAGAACATAATCCTGTCTAGCTGCAGTATCATCTTTGTCCAAGCTGAAGCACAGACAGGGACAAAGTCCAGGAAGTGAGGGCGGGACTAGCACTGCTCTGTGCTCACTCCTGTCCTATCAGACTGCAGCATGAAAACAGAGAGGAGTGGGTAACAGAGCAGCCTGCAGTGATTGGATGAAGAGACACAGGACAGCACAGCAGACTCAGGAAGGAAGTGAATGCATGGTGAGTGAGGGCGGGCTGAGTGCTTGCCTCAGACATGCCATTTCCTGAACAGTGGATGTCATAATAAGTGAGCAGCAGAATACAGAGTTTTTATGGGACAAAACAGAAGCTAAATGCATAAAAAGACGTAAATCTGCATGAAGTAACATATAGAAGCATTATTTTTTCTATAATATGAGCGATACGCTTTGGGTTCCATTATTGAGTCTCAACTTGCTTCTCAAGTCAGTGACAAGTCAGAGGTCACAGTCATGTTGGCAAAGCAGCGACAGGAGAGAATATTTTTGGAGATGGGTGTTTTGATCTTGTTGGAAGCAGTTTTTATTAACTCTGGGGGGGGGGGGGGGGGCATTTATGAAGCATTTTACCCTGTTTTGCCTGGGGACAATTTGTTGCAATATTTTGGCGCAGTGTGTTTTTTGTGACTTTTCATTTACCTGTGTTTTGGATTGTTGCAGTGGTAGACGTGTTTTTGGTAGATTTTTTACAGTGGTCAGGGAGTTATGAAACTGCAGCTTTAAAAAAAAAAAAAAAGTTGCATACTTTGGCGTAACCAACTAAAAAGATCGCTAATCACCACCAAATAAAAAAAGAGCTTACAAACTAAAGAAAGGCGATGAGAAAAACAATAGAGAATTATAAATTATTCTGGGATAAGACTGGCTTGATTCTGTCAGTGACTTGTTCAGAAAAGTCTCATAATATCTATGAGACTATGATCAGATCTTAAAGGGGTACTCCTGTGGAAAACTTTTTTTTTTTTTTTTTAAATCAACTGGTGCCAGAAAGTTAAACAGATTTGTAAATTACTTCTATTAAAAAATCTTAATACTTTCAGTACTTTTTAGGGGCTATATACTACAGAGGAAATGCTTTACTTTTTAGATTTCTCTGATGTCATAACCACAGTGCTCTCTTCTGACCTCTGCTGTCCATTTTAGGAACTGTTCAGAGCAGCATATGTTTGCTATGGGGATTTTCTCCTACTCTGGACAGTTCCTAAAATGGACAGCAGAGGTCAGCAGAGAGCACTGTGGTCATGACATCAGAGAAATCTAAAAATTAAAGCATTTCCTCTGTAGTATATAGCCCCTAAAAAGTACTGGAAGGATTAAGATTTTTCAATAGAAGTAATGTACAAATCTGTTTAACTTTCTGGCACCAGTTGATTTTAAAAAAAGTTTTCCACGGGAGTACCCCTTTAAGTCTTGATCTGCCTTTAAAGGGGTGCTCCCTTGCCCCAGTGTTCTGAACACTTTGTTCAGAACACTTGGAGCAGGCGGCCGGGATGTCACGTCCACGCCCGTCGTGAAGTCACGCTATGCCCCACCATTCATGTCTATGGGAGGGGCGTGTCAGCCGTCGTGCCTCCTCCCATAGACATGAATGAAGGCAGTGGCTGTGACATCACAACCACTGCCACCGGAACCCTGTATTTGTTTAGAACATTGGGTGCTGCGGGAGATCGCTGGGGGCCTCATTGGCAGGACCCCTGTGATCAGACATCTTATCGCCTATTTTTTGGATAGAGGATAAGCTGTCTAGCAGCAGAGTACTCGTTAAGTCAAAAACATGTCAAAGACATACAAGGTTGTGTTATAAAGTGAGAAAGGGACTGGACAGTGACACAATTTTACAGAAGATGAGTGTTCTATCTCTGTTTGGGTTAGTGACTGGAAAAAGATCATTGAAGACCGATCAACAAAAACAATAATCATAAAATTGAGAAAAAAGCAATTAAGTCTTGACCTGTCCTTTAAGGCTAGGATTACATATGTCCGGCGTCCAGCATACGTAATCCCAGCCTAAATCTTAACGCAACTGATGCCACAACTGATGACAACATGCATTAGTTGTCATCAGTGGTGCAGTCTCTGGCGTCCATTTTTTCTGAACGCCGGACAGGGGAAAGCAGCAAGATGCGTTCCCCTGTCCAGTGCCGGTCCAGCGAGTCCAATCAACCCGTGTCAAAACTGAGTTGCTGCATGATTGTAAACTATCCCATTCAAATGAATGGAATCAGTTCTGCTATCAGTTTCCTTCCGGTGCATGCCGGAGGGAAACGCTGCCGGACAACTGATATATGTAAAGGAGGCCTAAATCAGAGATATGTTAGTGGTCACAGATAAGTGGGGAATTGGGACTGGTGCAAGGTCGAGAAGGATGAATGTGCTGATCTTTTTGGAGACAGTGACCCATCTAAGTCAAATGACTGTGATAAGAATGGCAGCCATGAATGTAAAAGGACCAATGTCATGGAATAGTAAGAATGGAGTAAACGTAGATAGAACAGAATATACATGAATATGAAAGTTACCGTATGGTTCCTGTCATATTGATAAAAGATAATAACCTCTACATAATTCATGGATCCATCTTGGATGTCACTCAACATTTCTCACTTTTTTTCAACTAAATTAATCAACACAAAGTGGTTTTAAAAAGTGCTGCCTCATCTGGTGATTATAATTTATGGTCCAAATACCTTCTCAAATAAAGGATCTCAGAATGATTAGTGTTCCGGCAAGGATAGAGTCACAAGGGGTTTGATCATTTATATACAGTTATGTATGTACAATCATGTATGTGCGATCATGTATGTGCGATCATGTATGTGTGACCATGTATGTGCGATCATGTATGTGCGATCATGTATGTGCGATCATGTATGTGTGACTATGTATGTGTGATCATGTATGTGCAATCATGTATGTGTGATCATGTATGTGCGATCATGTATGTGCGATCATGTGTGATTATGTATGTGTGACCATGTATGTGTGACTATGTATGTGCGATCATGTATGTTCGATCATGTATGTGTGACTATGTATGTGTGATCATGTATGTGCAATCATGTATGTGTGATCATGTATGTGAGATCATGTATGTGCGATCATGTATGTGTGATTATGTATGTGTGACCATGTATGTGTGACTATGTATGTGCGATCATGTATGTTCGATCATGTATGTGTGATTATGTATGTGTGACCATGTATGTGTGACTATGTTTGTGCGATCATGTATGTGCGATCATGTATGTGTATGTGTGACCATGTATGTGCGATCATGTATGTGTGACTATGTATGTGCGATCATGTATGTGTGACCATGTATGTGCAATCATGTATGTGTGACTATGTATGTGCGATCATGTATGTGTGACCATGTATGTGTGATCATGTATGTGCGATCATGTATGTGCGATCATGTATGTGCGATCATGTATGTGCGATCATGTATGTGCGATCATGTATGTGTGACCATGTATGTGCGATCATGTATGTGCGATCATGTATGTGCGATCATGTATGTGCGATCATGTATGTGCGATCATGTATGTGCAATCATGTATGTGCGATCATGTATGTGCGATCATGTATGTGTGATCATGTATGTGCGATCATGTATGTGTGACTATGTATGTGCGATCACGCATGTGCAATCATGTATGTGTGACTATGTATGTGCGATCACGCATGTGCGATCATGTATGTGTGACTATGTATGTGTGACAAAGGCTGTCCAGGCATGCTGGGAGTTGTAGTTTTGCAACAGCTGGAGGCACCCTGGTTGGGAAACACTGGCATAACCAGTCTATATGGGTAGCACCAAACCCTTTTTCTGGTCTACAGATTGTTGCACCCTCATAGCATACTACCTCAGGCATACCTCACAACTTTTGCTGAGAACAAAGAGGGACAAGCCTCTCCCACTAATCACACCCTAGGCCACACCCCTAGCCACGCCCCATTACGCCACATGCAGAATGGGAATACCTCTTTAACAGCAATAACGTTGTCAGTCTGTCGCCTAAGTTAAGAAGGATGTTCTATACAGGTGACAAACTGACAACAACCCCCATCATTACCCCAATAGACCATATAAAAAATTAAATACATTTGCATCAGGTGACTAACAACAACCCCCATCATTACCACAATAGACCATAAATGAGATCACATAGAGTTACATCAGGTGACATCTTCTCTGATTGGAATCAGTAATTTAACTTTTTCTTCTCCATCCGGCTCAGACCGTCATGATTATTCCTTCCGGCTACTACTCCTCTCTACAGAACCTGTTGGAAAAAATTATTCAGGCTCTGGATTTTTCCATGACCTATAATGCCCAAACCGTGATAATAGGTGACCCGAGTAGGTAAGACCCCTCCGGAGAGAGTTGCCCCTGTAGGTAAATCTGCCAGATAGCCATCCCTTGTATGAAAACCCCTATATAAGCTATGTAGATAGTAGGTAGCCCCCTATTAGCTTGGTAGTTATTCCCCATATTAGCTGGGCAGGAATGTAGTAGATAGTCCCCCAGGTAGGCAGCAGTTCCCCCACATTAGGTGGGCAGCAGTTCCCCCACACAGAGGTTCCCTCCTGTCACTTCAGCGGGGGTTTCCGATGCAGGCAGCACCTCTGTATGAGTGTTAATTTGGCAATAAGGCACAAACAGTATTTAGATCCTAATATTTACTTTATTATACATTTGATAAAACATGGGCACCCCTGGTCTAAAAGGGTTGATATAATAACTGCTGGGTACAGCACTAACTTCCATCACAGAAATAAATACAGGGTGCCTGCATGATTACAGCTCCATGAAGGAATGCATTGGAGATTAACAAGGGGCTCAGAACCCATATTCTATTGTTCATAGGTTATAGCAGCCATGCATTCTATCCTCTGTATGACTATATAACTTTTTTTTTCTGGGGCAGACATTTAAGTGACATCCATCACATCCGATAAACCGCACTGTCACCATATTACTACTGCACCCCACATACCTGATACCTTGAACTTTTCCTGACTGGGGGGAACTGCTGCCTACCTAATGGTGCCCCCCACCATTCCCACCACACACCCACACACCGCACCAGAACGCCCTGCCATACATACCTACCGGCGCTGCTGTTCAGGTCCTCTTCCCCTGTCACTCCGCACGGCCTCTTCTATTCTTCCTATGCGCTCCGGTGTCTGATGACATCATAGGTGCGCCGGAGCGCAGAGGAGGGGTCCAGCCTCTTGTGTCTGCTGGCTTACTGTAGCCAGGGGCACAAGAGTGATTGACAGGGTGAGCAGCCAATGGCTATTCACCCTGTAAAACTCTTTACTGAGCGGCACATTTAACTGTAGATGTCTCATAAGAGGCATTTACAGTTAAGTGCGGGACAAGTGGGGGCCATTCCGGGACGGCGGGACATCACAGCAAAACCGACAACGTCCCGCCAGATCCGGGATGGTTGGGAGGTATGCTACTTCACCCCAGCAAGCCTGGTCTGCAGATCATTGTAACATACAGAGCATAACCAGTCAATGTGGGCAGCACCAGATCCAGTACCGGTTTGGGGATAAAAAGCAGCCCTGGAAATAATTTCATACCAGCCCCACAGCATTGCGGCACTGTGGCAGCCGCCGGCCGCAGGAAAGCCTGGCATCTGATTTGCCAGGCTTCCGTAAGAGAACTATCTTGTGGCTGTGCCCTGAAGTCAAACAGTTCAGTCGCAACATACAAGACAGCGTTTGTAGCCGCCACACAGGCTATAAACACGACAGCCCAAGAGGGAAGCCTGGCCTTTGATTTGCCAGGCTCCTGTTTCATCGTGTTCGGGCTTGATGCTGTGCACTTAAGCTTTGAGTGCGCAACAAAACCGACTTAAAAATAATTAATAATAAATGTATATATAAGAACCAAACCAGCAAGAACATTCTAAGTAGAAGCCACCAATCAAAAGAGGGTGCAGGCAGTCTGTGAGGGACACTGTCCAAAGTCCCAATAAGGATCCAAAAGCACGTCCACTGCAGCACTCCATATTACCAGCATACTGTTACTGTCCCAATCCTGTATACAGCATGGGTATGGTCTGATGAAGAGTGAGGTCACGCGCAGCAGCTGTAACCTGTTGTGCAGCCACCATTTCCTTATCTCCCCCGATACTCTGTATCTATGCTGCACTGAAATAAAGAGAAGGTTTTATTTGCACAGAGATTTGTGAGGGCTTCCCATCATCTTCTACTGCGGGAGTGTATAGGGCCTAGGTCTCCAAACTGTGGACCTTCAGCTGTTGCAAAACTACAACTCCCAGCATCCCCAGACAGCAAAAGGCTGTCTGTGCATGCTGGGAGTTGTAGTTTTGCAACAGCTGGAGGTCCACAGATTGGAGACTACTGGTATAGGGAGAGATGCGTCACCCGCCCCCGCTAGGACCCGCCCTGAGGACTAGTTATTCGGGAGCATTTTTAAACTAGGATTACTCTGAATGTCGGATTGTCTCAGAGTAACTCATAGTGTCCCGGATCGTGATGCCTGCACCAGTTTAATGCTGCCCCAACAGCAGAAAACTGATCACAGGTCCCCCTTAACAGCAGTGAAATATATTAAACTATGGGTAATTAAAAAACAACAAATAACTTAAAATGGGGAAAAAAAAAAAAGAGAGAACCAAAGTGCCCCCTCCCTCACAAAAGTAGAAACAGCAGGTCTCCCCCTCCCCATACACACACACGACAGGTCTCCCCCTCCCCATACACACACACGACAGGTCTCCCCCTCCCCATACACACACACGACAGGTCTCCCCCTCCCCATACACACACACGACAGGTCTCCCCCTCCCCATACACACACACGACAGGTCTCCTCTCTCCAGTATCCCTCCCCCCACCACCACCACCACCACACACATATACAGTACATATAAAAGGTCTCCACTCAATCCCCAGCCTGTACAGACTCTGTATCCTCCGGACCTCCGGTCACTGTGCAGCTGTCCTTCTCAGGACTGCTCTGTGTGTGAAGCTGTCGCTGAGGTCCTGAGACTCCTGACAGGCTGAGTGCCTGCTGGGTTTGTGTAATATGTGTCAGGACTCAGGCAGCCTGTCCTCCAGCCCATGCCGGCCCACAGGGCGGCCAGCCTACCAGGAATGTTCCAGGTATCCCAGTAGGCCAGTCCGGCCCTGACCAGACCCCCCCTCCTGGTCTGCAGATGGTTGCACCTTCATACCCTGTAATGTGCCACTTGCAGGTAGTTTTAGGGAGCCCCCTTGTGGAAGGCCTTCTCGGTGTCCTGGATCAGACGGTATAGGGAGGGCTCCCCTAGCTGCAGGCGCTCTCAGCTCAGCAGGCACACGGCTCTCCCCATCACGTCTCCTCCAGTTGGGCCCTTCGGAGCCTGCACTGCTCCCCGCATCTTAGCCGGACCCCCGAACCTCCTGCAGGACCGGCGGCAGCTAGCTGTTTTAGCGTGGGGCTAAAGGGCTAGCTGCTTTGGGCCCCCAGGAATGACAAGGCCCAGGGCAGCTGCCCCTTTTGCCCCGCATTAAAGATGGCCCTAAGAGGGACATAATTGTCCCTGGAATTAACAGAGGGCACCACACGTTTGCAACCACCACTGCATTCATTCTCTACTGGGCTGCCAAACACTTGCAAATTCAGCGATCGGAAACGTTCAGGGGCCCCCTAACACATTAATGAACCAGTGGTTGCACAGGAGCGGTTCTCTCTGTTTATTCCTTGGACACTTATATCCCCATTCTTGGGATTGGTATGGGTCCCGGTAATAGTATCCCTACCGATCAGCTTGTCATCCTCCATACCAGTGGTCTCCAAACTATAGACCTCCAGCTGTTCCAAAACTACAAGACCCAACATCCCCAGACAGGCAACGGCTTTATATAGGGTTGTGCCAAGGTCTGGCATAACTGTATACAGGTGTTTCCCAATTAGTGTGCCTCCCGCTGTTGCAAAACTACAACTTCCAGCATGCCCGGACAGCCAACGGCTGTCCGGGCATGCTGGGAGTTGTAGTTTTGCAACAGCTGGAGGTGCGCAGTTTGGAGACCTACCCTATAACATGAATAGAAAATAACAAGCTGAGATGGCAATACCCCATATTTTTGCTTAAAAACCGACTTCTAAGCAGGACTGCGAATTCCACTCAAATCTACAATGCAGTAAAATGCGCGAAAACGTACGTGACTTCTCTTTCATGCGCGTCTGATTTAAACGCGTGACCCCTATTGATCATCGCCTTAATTGTTGGCGTTTGGCTGAAAAGACTGACTGTACACCGTACAATAGCTTCATTTGGCAATAAATTTGTTAAAGTTATTAAGATGCAAATTCAAGATGCACAAAAAAAAAAAAGAAAAAGAAAGAAAGAAAGAAAAAGCGCAAGAGCGAGCGGAATGTAATGTATGCAGGGTTATCGCACCTCCCGAAGAATCAGAAAACAAATATCCCCGTCGAGTACTTTTGTACTGGTATCAAAGTGTCTTATCGCACTAGTTCAAATGCTTTCTGTTCCTGTGTGGATTTAAACATGGCTTTGATTTACAGTAAAGATCTTGGCATTTTATCATAAACAGTAAATACCAAGGAAATCCGCGCAGGCAGACAGATACAGTATATATATAGCAGGTAGAATGCCAGAATAGCGCTAAGACATAGCGAAAAGAATTGCATTATAACTCACATTATAGGCAAGAAACCTCCACGCACAAATGATGACTATAGGAATAATAAACCTCAGGAATATGGCGATATTATTTATTTTGGCGCATGTAACCACAACCATGGGAAGAATAAGGACAGTCCCCGGCAGAGCCAAAGAGGAGGGGAACGACACCTCATGACTTCAGTGTTTCCCAACCAGTGTGCCTCCAGCTGTTGCATAACTACAACTCCTAGTGTGCCCGGACGGCCTTTGCCGGTAGATTGGACTATTTTTAAAGGACAACTGCAGCGGCTTTACCCTTATCCCCTATCTACGGGATAGGGGATAAGTGTTTGATCGCGGGGGGTCCGACCGCTGGGACCCCCCCCCCCCCCCCCGATCTCCCTAACGGGGCGCCGCCATTAGAGCTCATGGTGAGCGCTAAGGCACGTAGCGTCGACCTAGAGGTCGACGGTGATGCCCCGTCTCCTCCCCGTCCCCATACAGTTCTATGGGGGATGCGAGGAGGCACGAATGCTGCCTCCCCTCCTCTCCCATAGAGATGTATGGAGGAGGCGTGCCGGCTGCAACGTCATGCTGCGGCTGGCACGTCCCCTGCACAGGAGAGCCGCGGCCCCGTACAAGAGATCACCGGGGGCCCCAGCGTTCGCCCCCCCCCCCCCCCCCCCCCCCCTCCGATCAAACACTTATCCCCTATCTTGAGGATAGGGGATAAGAGTTTGCAATGCTGCAGATCTCCTTTAATGCGATAGGTTTCTTTTTAAACATGTCTGTATTTCCACCAAAATATAAATTAGTAGTAAAACATGTGTGTGCACTAAAATATTATTTAAATAAATAAATTGGTAAATTAAAAAGAAAAAAAACCAAAAAACTTAAATACCGTATTTTTCGCCGTATAAGACAAACTGGGGGGGGGGGGGGAAGTTGGTGCGTCTCATACGCCAAATACACATTAGAACCCTGTCCTATCGCAGCGGTCCCTGCGGCCATCAACGGCCGGGATCCGTGGCTCATTCAGGACATCCCCGATCGCGGTGATGCCCTGTATGAACCCTACAGATGCGGCGATCAAAGCTGACCGCCGCGTCTGAAGCGAAAGTGAAACTAACCCCGGCTGCTCAGTCGGGCTGTTCGGGACCGCTGTGGTGAAATTGCGGCGTCCCGAACAGCTTACAGGACACCGGGAGGGACCTTACCTGCCTCCTCGATGTCCAAACGGCGAATGACTGCTCCGTGCCGGGATCCCCTGCATGGCCGGTGCTCTCCTTCGTCGTCATCACGTCGTTGCACACGCCATCCCGTCATCCAATAGGAGCGGCGTGCGTAGTGACGTGATGGCGGCAACAGAGAGTGAGGATCCCAGGCAGCAGAGACATTCCAGAGCGACGGGGACACCCCGGGGACGCGGCGATAGTGATGGAGGGCGACATCCAGATGTCCGGGCATGCCGGGAGTTAAAGTTTTGCAACATCTGGAGGTCCGCAGGTTGCAGATCACTGTCCTAACATTGTATTTGGTTCTGAATCTTTTTTTTTTAGATTTTCCTCCTTTAAAATACGGCGAAGAATACGGTAAATAAGTAAAATAAATAATTAAAGAGCTATAAGGAAGCTGAATGATAACTCCCTACTTCATTGTTTCCCAACAGGGTGTCTCCCGCTGTTGCAAAACTACAAATCCCAGCATATTCTGACAATTTTTTTTCCAGGCCTCCCATCTCTGGCTGCACACTAAACCTTTTTTTTGCAAAGTGTCATGCTCTATACACATTTTTGATTATTACCCCCCCCCCCCCAGAGAGGACACTTAAAGGGGTACTCCGGTGAAAAACTTTTTTTTTAAATCAACTGGTGCCAGAAAGTTAAACAGATTTGTAAATTACTTCTATTAAAAAATCTTAATCCTTCCAGCACTTATCAGCTGCTGAATACTACAGCGGAAATTCTTTTCTTTTTGAAACAGAGAGCTCTCTGCTGACATCTTGAGCACAGTGCTCTCTGCTGACATCTCTGTCCATTTTAGGAACTGTCCAGAACAGCATATGTTTGCTATAGGGATTTCCTTTTACTCTGGACAGTTCCTAAAATGTACAGAGATGTCAGCAGAGAGCACTGTGGTCATGATGTCAGCAGACAGCTCTGTGTTTCAAATGGGAAAAAAAAATCCTCTGTAGTATTCAGCAGCTAATAAGTACAGGAAGGATTAAGATTTTTTAATAGAAGTAATTTACAAATCTGTTTAACTTTCTGGCACCAGTTGATTTAAAAAAAAAAGTTTTTCACTGGCGTACCCCTTTAAGCCCGATGACAAACTCAGCTTTGCCACAACTCTACACATGAACTGTATTGTTGCCAAGTAGACCATTTAGAGTAGCCAAAAAAAAAAAAAAAAAGTGACGTGGTATCATAATTAACGACATGAACGGGGGCTACCACCAAACATGATATGTAGAGCGTTACAACTAGTGTACAACATCAACCTGAGCAAAAAAAAAAGCCCATCCCAATTAATAGCTATTATAAATAATGTGATTTACTACTGCCAGCCGTAGAGGCTTTACGACACGGCGCGGTGCACGCCAGGCCAGTAGATATCCGCGCTACAATGGGATAGACGTCTGCGATTCCTGGGGAAGATTTATTAGACTTTACACTATAAAGGAGACTGGATTATGGCTATGCTTACTTTATAAAATGAAATTTTGCCATTATAGGCAAGAGTTCACAGCTGTAATTATTTCAATGCACTTCCCAATCAATGTGTCTTAGACAGCCGAGCCAAACCCCTCTCCTCCTGCCTCGCGCAGGTCATTGAATAAGAAGTCTTACAGCTTCAACAACTTTGTGTGACCTTGCATTGAATAACACTGGAAAATTGATTTGGCTCTAGTCATAAAAGAGCGTCTGCATTATCTGCATTCTAATTATAATTAATATGAGCAGGATAACTGCGGTATTATTTACGAGAGCTATAGTGAGCGCAGTGTAATAATAATCTGCTACATAATTTTTTATTGATCTGATGGCTTTATTGCACAAAACAAAATGCTACACTGGTGTTCTTCCAAAATCACTTCTCTTGATATATTATTTTACACTAACAAGTTTTTATTCAGGATTCTTTATTCATCCCCCCGCACATCATCTTATTATTTCACTGAATGGTAATGGCATTCATTGTCTCTCTGTGTTATAATTATCATTTTAGGAAAGTTTTTTTTTTTTTTTTTTTATGCAATTTAATTGGACTTTCTGCTTTCAGATCGCTAGAATTTAGCCATATGGACGTATCCTCATATTAGTGCTTACTAGATTTAGGTCTCTGATAAAGAGAACATCTTTAGGCAGCAAGGGGCTTGTTATAGTTGCAAAAAAATATATATTAAAGGGGGGGGGGACGACAAAATAAACAGATTCGGTATAAAACAAACATAAATAATAGAAAATACTAAAGGTAGAAAATGCACACAAAAATAACAAAATGAAATAAATAAGAAAACAGCAATTCATTCATTAAAATCCAGATAAATAATAATTCGTAGTAATGGTAGGGGTCCTACGTAAACCAGGCTTGGCGAAAAATACCTTCCGGCATAGACAAATCAAATAATATAGCAATATGAAGTGCTCAGGAAGTGACTAAAATATCGCTCTTAATGATATAGTTAAAATCAGGGGTCAAAATTGTGTCAAGTGAATAATAAACGAATGGTCAGATACAGATACCATGAGATGTTCAAGCACTCACTGAAACTATTAACAGCCTGGATGCTATAGGGAAAGTTCTCTCTCTGCTTTTTCTTTATAGGATCACTGTCCACCTGTCCACAGGTGTGTTACACCTATATAATTTGTTGTGTACATATCTTTGTGTTTTTGGTCTGGTTGTTATCCAAGTATATCTCCCTGATGACACATCATCAATCTGATGGTAGAAACATGTTGGTGGTTTATATACTTGCTGTGGACAGGTTTGGTGCTGTTTTTGTGAGAAAGCAGTCACTATTTTTTTTTTTTTAATCCTGGCCAACCTTTTAAATTATTTTATGAGTAAAAATAGGAGGTTGCATGAAAGCCAGCAGAAGCCCCCTCTTTTTCTGCACTCTCTATATGTATATACACAATTATTATTATTATTATTATTTTATACACCATGTTAAGAGATTTTGAGTTACTAAGGTTGGTCAGGTATTCAGGATCCTCGCCTCTTGGCTAGAGTGGAGAATGGTTACCTGGAGGCATCTCTCGCTCTGTAGAACATGTGCAACTTTGTTTTTCCACAGATTACAGCTGATTGGTGGGGACTCTTACAAGTAAACTTTAAAGGGGTACTCCGCCCCTAGACATTTTATCCCGTATCCAAAGGATACGGGATAAGATGTCAGATCGCCGGGTCCCCGCTGCTGGGGGCCCCCGGGATCTCCGCTGCAGCACCCCGCTATCATTACTGCACAGAGCATGCTCGCTATGTGCGTAATGACCGTTGATACAGTGGCCGGATCACGTGACATCATGGCTTCGCCACTCGCGACGTCACGGCCCGCCCCCTTAATGCAAGTCCATAGGAGGGGGTGTGATTGCTTGCCACGCCCCCTCCCATAGACTTGTATTGAGGGGGCGGGATGTGACGTCATGAGTGGGCGGAGTGGTGACATAATGATGCTCCTGGCCCCTGTATTGCCCGTCATTACGCACAGAGCGAGTTAGCTCTGTGCAGTAATGATAGCGGGGTGCTGCAGCGGAGATTCCGGGGGTCCCCAGCAACGGGACCCCGGCGATCTGACATCTTATCCTCAATCCTTTGGATAGAGGATAAGATGCTAGGGGTGGAGTACCCCTTTAAGGTCAGAACATTTAGTTCCGAACACTAGTGTGGGGTTCGGGGGTCACCACAACCCCTCGTGATGTCACGCTCCACCCCTTGTGACATCACGAGGGAGTGTGGCAACCCCCGAAGCCTGCACCAGTGCTTGGAACTAAATGTTCCTAACGTTGGGAAGTGGAGTACCCATTTAAAGTCAAGGAATACTTCAGACAAATAGGGGTTATCTAAAGCAGAGAACCCTGGAGTTGGCCACTTTATAGTAAAATTATTTACTGTACTTTACTGTAAGTTTATGTCGCATACACAACTGACAACTGTCTATAGCATGGCCAAGCATGGAGAGCTACTTGACCATGCACCTCCCTCAGCGTTCTCTACTGCACCTGTATATGGAGGCCGCCGAGTGATGTGCATGTCATATGCTTCTCCATGCCATATTATGGACAAGGTTACAATCACATTACAAAGAAGCACAACATTGCTGGGGCGATGCCTCCAAATTTTTTTTTTTACTATGGGGGAACAGTGAGAGCAGTGATCAGTAAATTAGTGACATAACCTTATTATTACAGTACAATTAATAATTTTACCATGAAGTAGCCAAACCATTTAACTGTGTATTTAATAATGATAGAAAAGGTATAGGCTTAAAATTAAAGGGATACTCCACTGCCCAAGCATTTGGAACATTTACTTCCAAACACTGGGTGTAGGCTGAGGGCTTGTGATGCCACGGTCACGCCCTCTCAATGCAAGTCTATGGGAGGGGGCGTACGCCCCCTCCCATAGACTTGCTTTGAGGGGGCATGGTGTGACATCACAAAGGGGTGTGGCCGTGATGTCACGACCTCGCAGCCCGCACCTAGCTTTCGGAACTAAATGTTTTGAATGCTGAGGCAGTGGAGTACCCTTTTAAAGGATGTACATTCTGTGCCCGATTGTTCAAATCCCCCAGTGATCCGCTGTAATAACCAATGGTCAATTCCCCCGCACTGCCACCACAGGGCAAATGTAGCATTACAGAGTATCGTTGTATGTATAGTATGTATACATATTGGGTCTTCCAGAGAGAAGGACTTTGCCATCAGGTTTTCCCATCTGAGACAGTTAACTAGCTGATCATGGGCTGTCCTACCGAGAGGGCCTTCCTTGATCTGAAGAATGGGGACACCAATCTCCAGTCAGAATGGACCGCCGTCACTCCATTCATTCTTTATGGGAGCCACAAAATCAGTTTAATAGTGTTTTGTTGTTTCTGCAATTCCCATAGAGAATGGCAGCACTCATGTGGCTTTATTGTAACAAGAGACTGCGGTCCCTTATTCTTGAGATTGCAGGGGGCCTCAATGGTCGGACCCCCTACTAGTTATCCCTGTGAATGGGGGATAACCCTTTTAACTGGATTTTCTAGGGTCTTTAATAGAGATATAGATATTTAATATCTCATTCCTCCTCTCAAGAAACCATATTTAATCTTGATTTTGATACTCTTAATATGCGTCTCCCTGAAAGAAATACCTAATGCTTTTGTTATTTATTGCAGTTAATGCGCTCATCATGTTTCATTTAAGAGAATCCATTAGCCCGACTCATTTTGAAATATTCTGTGGTTGAGCAACCTTTAGATGATCTGCGATAAAGGACTATCAGGTAATTTTTGAGGGAGAATCTCTTATTAATAGCGGGATAGTGTTTATTGGGATTGGTTTTATGCCACGTGGCAATAGAGGAACCACTGCAACTTCTGTGGGGGGGATTTTATTCATTGATTATGCTGATGGGAGAAATGTTTATTTTAAGGATAAAGCAATGAATATACAATACCCAAATGGTGCAGAGAATAGTGACACCAGCAGCTATGGGGTGTGCTTGTTTATGATCAAAATGCAATCTAACAAGGACACGACCATACAAAAAATAAGAAAAGAAAAAAAAAACATCATCAAAAATTCTTAAAACATATATTTAACATAAACACTTGATTAAGACTAGTTTCTGATAACGTATTCCCTTTAAAAGAGGTTTCACTCTTATCCATAGGTTGCTCAAGGGTGCGCCATTTTTGTCCATGGGCTGTGTCTGGCATTGTAAGTCAGCCACTAAAATAACCTTGGTCTGTTATACCGGATGCAGCCTATGGACAGGGGTAATGAAAATTTAGTAAAAAATGGGGTACATCAGAAATTAAAATAAAGTGTACTCACTTACCCTAATTCCCTGAACAGTTCCCAGTTCCTGTTGCGCTCCACTTCTCCTTGCTTCTTATGATGTGTTGTTATAAGAAATTTCCACTCCAATCCCTGTCTGAGGTAGATCACCTCTGTGGCTAGTGATTGGAATGTCCTGCAAGAACGACAGATCACAGGAAGCAAGAAGAAGCAGAGAGCAGTGAAGCCTGGGGGCTGTCGGAACACCAGCTTTGGGGGATCAGGGCAGATGAGTATGGTTTCCATTCTATTTTTATTGCACCCAAATCCATTTTAAAACGTTTTGCAGCCTTGGAATAACCCTTTGAGTTGTATGGGAAAGAGTCGACATTCCGCTCATGTAAAGAGTCGACATTCTGCACCTCTGTATACTTACTCTTGAATGTGAAAAGGAGTTGTCTACACTGATGACTAAAGGCCAGCACAGGGCACTGAAGTGATATGTTGTCAATGACGTCAGACCACATAGAAACATAAAAACATAGAATGTGTTGGCAGATAACAACCATTCGACCCATCTAGTCTGCCCAATATTCTAAATAGTCCTTGTCCCTATCTAATATAAAGCATAGCCTTATGCCTATCCCTATCTTATATGAAGGGTGCATTTTGTGTTGTGTTACCTTTCTATGCTTTTATTTTTGCTCATGCACTGGTTTTTAACATGAAAAAATAAACTTGGATTTTTTTACCCAGCCTTGGGAGACGGAACTTCCTTTTCTCCTTCCTGATTGCCTCACCTGAGGACTTGGCCTCAGAGATTATCCGAAGCTCCCGCTGGTTTAGGTGTATTGTGCCACATTCCATATACCTTGGAGACAACCGGGTGAGCTGATAAACTTTTTCTTTCCATTGTTACTATATGAAGGGTAGCCTTATGCCTATCCCTATCTTATACGAAGGATAGCCTTATGCCTCTCCCTGTCTTATATGAAGGGTAGCCTTATGCCTATCCCATGCATGTTTAAAGCATACCTGTCAGATCCTACAAAAAAAACAAAACTGTTATATGTTACGCAATACCTCATCCTGATCATGTACATGTAATTTTTGTCTCCCATATTTCAATAAAAAATTGCATATAAACATTGCTCACTGTCTTTTCCATCTTGTCAAAGGGAGGGGGCGTGTCCCTCTCTTGCATGCACTGTGATGACTTCTCCCCCTCGCTCACTATGCTGACTCGCTGCTCTGAGGAGCCTGGCAGCCATGCTTTGTAACCCTTTTCTCTCCGGATTTATGCTGTATACACACACACACAATGATTATTGGGGACTGCCTGTACTTTACCACCAAAGACAATATGGTGAGTGTATAGCTTACATCTTCCTATGACCTTCATGCAGTCATGTAATGTTGGTACTTGTAGTTTTGGAATAGTTGGTTTGCAAGTGTTTGCATAACTCTTTACAGCAGTGTTGCCTTCAGCTGTGTGCCTACAACTTTTGCAAAACTACAACCCCCAGCATGCCCAGACATCCTTTGACTGTCCAGGCATGCTTGAAGTTGTAGTTTTGCAACAGCTGGAGACACATGATTGATAAAACTGTATTACAGCAGTGTTGTTGCAGGCTGTGTTCCTCCTGCAAACCTGTCAATCAGTCCATGACCCTTGGACACGCTCATGCTGCTGTGGGACTTATCAGTGTCCCTGGAGGTATGGGGACCCCCTAGTGGTGGGATTTTCAAAGGCAGTTTTCTTTTATAAAATGTAAAACATTTTTTTTAAAGAAGTATAATAAAAAAAACTATTATTTTGCCAAGATGTACAACATATAAAAAGTGTTATATCTGACAGTGCTCATTTAAATTTCTTCACTGTATCTGCAGCTCCCATTTCTGCTAGCCTTAACTAGCCACTTGCTTCATATTTTGTCAGCATGGACAACAGTCCTTTAACCTTCAGCCCTTACCCTCTCATTGTTTCCTCTTAAATATGATGGGAAGTTGTCCCTACCACCTGACTTCCATGGCCAATCACATGGCATTGAAGGGGCACCTTGTCGATGACTTCAGGCCATACTCCATAATTGGCCACCTATCTCATGATTCATCAGTATACACAACAGTCCTTTCCCTGTGATAGACTGTCTCTTCTGTTGTTCGTGTGCCTGTCTTGTTCCCCGTCACACACATTCACTTCTTCCTGGGGGGGCGGTTTACCTTGAAGAGCAGCACTGTGGAGTCACTGTGACCAACAATGAATTTACGGTTCCAGTAGTGATCCCAGCCTTGGAAGGGGTTGGACACTAATGGAGAGAACCAAGCTCAGTACTAAGGGGCACATGTTCTTTTTTCTATGCTCCCACCCCCTCTTATCTGTGTACACTCCCCGAGTATATACGTATATACCAAACAAAGGAATGAAAATCCATCATATTGTCTAGTAAGCTGCTAGTTAAATTTAATCCACATAGATAAAAGGCAAAACGTAGCAACGAGGCAGTGTCCAGCTAGGCAGAACATTGTAGACTGCTCCAGAACAGACAGAGTTAATGAAACCCCCTCAGACTGTCTCAGTCCCATACTGTATCTTACGATAAAATGATGAAAGGATTTGAGGCTATTGAAATGTGATGCTGCCCTGCATTGAGAGATTTCGGTGAAAATCTGCATTACAATACCTTTGATTCTCAATTCTTAGTGAGCTCCACTACATTACACAGTGAAAAAAACACAGCACATTTCAATGACAACTATTAATATCGAAGGAGTCGCAGCCACATTAACTACACAGCGAGCAATCCCTCCTCAAATCTCCCCAATCTGTTATTTATAGAGCACGGGTATAATAGGCGAAGAATCTACAGACTGTCTATAGGTGTCTGGCATATACTGCTATCTAATATGATCGGAAAGTTGAATGATCCCATATAATCTATAGGTGCTGTCAATTTTCAAATTTTTTCTTGTGGTTTAATCATAGAATAAGGGTAAATTCACATGCACCAAATTTGTTGCAGAGGTGTTGGTGCCCATTCTTTGTGCCACCAAAAAAAAATAAAATAAAAAAATGAATGGAATTGAGTTTAATCAACATTGTGTGAATTTATTATGAAAGATTTAGTAAATTTCTAATGTAATTTTGTATTCCAATTTTTAGCCCATCTCTGCCAGCTGTCAGTGAATAGAAATATTCTTGTTTGCTACATTTTCTGTCAACAAAACAATTCAGTCTATAAACCCATTATTTTTTTTTTGGGAAAACTGGGAAAACTTTTGGCTTGACATGATGTGAACAGAGCCTAAAACTAAACATATTCAAGGTGGCTATCTTTTAAATAGCTATTGGTTAGATGCTTATTCGGCCAACAGCTACGTCTCCTGTTCCTCATATAAACCTTTATGATTGGTTGGTTGAGCATGCATGAGTTCTGAATGGGAAAAGGGGAACATGGTCTCGGCTTATATCCCCAATAACAAAAGGGTTGGGCATGTTAAAATCTAACATGCCCAACCCTTCTCTCCTCCAACATCTGTTATCGGTGGAGAGTTGGAAGGAGATGAGATGAGATGCTTGGCCAATTGTGCTTATTAGAGATGAGTGAATTTAAAAAAAATTCGATTCAGCACAAATTTATTTGCACAAATTTATTTGCTGAATCACTATTAAAAATTGCTATTTCTGGGCTACAGAGAGCCTCAATAGGGGTGTAGAACACTTTGTCCTGTCGTAACATGCACAGGGAGTGTACTGAGGTAGTGAGAAATCCTGTTATTCAGTATGACATTCAGATTACAGGCATTGCTATTAGAATCACTGCTGCAGAGTGTCTGGATGTGGCAGCAGGGAGACCATATGGCGTCAAAATCTTAGAGATTAAAGACATTTTTTTAATGTCATTTCTATTTAATTTAATTTGAATTTATTTACATTTTTTGAGTACCCATTCTGGTGAGCATCAAGGTGGAGGTCCGCCACGAGGCGAGCTACCACCTCTTTGATTCGCTCATCTCTATTGAGGACCCATTTGATGGCAAGCCTGGTGCCAGCAGCCGCGGTAATTCCAGCTCCAATGGTGTAAAATGTGCTGTAGTGTATCAGTTGCTTCAGTGAAAAAGCTCATACTTGTCTCCAAAAATTGAGCTGGTGGTCCGCCATGAGGCCAGCTAATGCCTGTCCAAGCCCCTGCCTCTCAGAGCACCCCCTTGCTAATGACTGAGTGTCCACTTCAACCTGGAAAAGAGCCCATTCAGCTACTGTGCCGTTGGATAAGTGGGTGGATAAAGCTAGAAGTGGCTGCAGTGGAAAAGCTTGTACTTAAAATTGAGTTGGCGGTCCTCTGCCAGGCTAGCTACCACCTGTTCCAGCCCCTGCCATATTTTGGTAATTCCACAGGTAATATATGACATCAATGACCATAGGGCCTCAGTCTTGAAAAGATTACATCGATTTTTCTTTTAATTAAAATTTAAAATTTTGATTAGATCACCAAGTTTAATGTCCCGGGTGCTCAAAGCATTTACTTTGAACTAATACTGTTTGACCACATAACCAAATCTAACAAGGAGTCACATGGCGGCACAATGACAGAGCCTAAAGGTGGCAGCAGCCCGATAAGACCATAGAGCCTCACAATAGAAAAGATTAAAGATATTTCTGAAAATTTAAATAGAATATTTTAGATAGATAAAAATGTTAAAAGTTTAATTTAAAGTGCCAACGGCATAAGGAGATCATATGGTGGCACAATGACAGACCCTGAGGAGACCATAATCTGGCAGAATGACAGCCTGGAATGCAACTCACTTGTGTTTCAATGGGTGGGGTGACTGGGAGTAAAGTGACCTCACAGAACTCTGGGATGTGCAGTTTGAGAACAAAATCCAACAGGAAATACCCAGTTCACAAAAAGCTAGCCACAGTGTTCTGGTAATCTCACAACATAGCCATTTAGCCCCAAGACAAGCGCAGATCCTTCCTAAGCATGTCCATTACTGTCTGCCAGGTACGTACTAAAATCACCTTATGGTGGATAACCCCTTTAAACACAACTAGAGATTAGCCAAACCAAATTAAAAAGATGCTTCCCCCAATTGTAGAAAGTTGCATCTGGGTTCGGAGCAGAGAGAGAATCCTTTGACATCCAATAAACTTCTCAGTTTTTTTTTGTTTTTTTACAACATTTAGGCTACTTTCACACTGCGGAATACTGCTTAGTAATATTTTTGGTCAAAAATTCCCGTGCAGCAGAACCTTTTTGCTGGCAATGGGAATCCGCTACACAGTGCACACTATGGAATTTCAGCAGCAGATAGTCTTGTCTATTCTTTAGGCGGAATCTTCTCTGCAGATACTGCTGTTTGCCCTCATTCCGAATCTCTGGCCCGTTTTGGCCGTCTGGAAATTCTGTTGTGTGAACCTAGCCTTAAAAAAAATGCTTTACAAAATAGAAAACCATAGACATGCGATACCGCCACGAGCTGGACAATCTGACGAACTCAGCCCTGCTACATCACACAACTATTCTTTTCCGAATTGGAAGCCATAACAGTGGGACCAGACACGCACACGATGATCTGTGATCTCAGTCGCTCCCAGTGTCATCGCGATCATCACTGTTATCTTTCCGAATCCGAATTGATGGGCATAGATAGCACCCAGTTCACAATTAGAGGTTGAGCCCACTCCTTCTTTATTACAATTTTTCCGAATATCAGCTCCGAGCTAAGAAAATAAAAAACCTTTCCTTGCCGAGCAGTTCTCACGTCTGCGAGGCCCCGGTTCCTTATTCCTGCATCCAGCTCCGTCGCCACCTCAATCACATGCGTTGTTTCTCATTTAAATGAACAGTTGGATTCCTTTATTTCTTACAAGTGCTGGATTTGCCTTATCGCCCTCGTTCCTTTGGGGGTTGCCAATTGGTTTTATCCACGGATGTATCATTCCTCATGCCTCCTTTTTTTTTTTTTTCTTTACAAAGAAAAAGAACCACTTCGTCAACAAGCCTCTCCGGAGTGGAAGATTAAAAACCTAGACATCACCTACCTTGCAGCGCTACTCCCAACTGGGTTGTGTAAAACTCAATTAAACTTGTCCCCATTGAATACTGCATTACAGTACATTAAACAGAAAATTCTTCAAGCGTGATGACAAAGCTTGAAACCTTGCCTCAAAGCTGCTCCTTGTAGCTTTTCTTTAACATTTCTGTCTTTATGGTTTTGGTCTCCCGTCGATACAACTTTAGTCCAGCTAGGAGAAATCACAGTGCCCCACAGGTATTAAAAGAAACCGGAAAATATACACTGGATGCTGCTTTTTTTTTTTTTTTTTTGGAGCTGCCTCTAATGAAATATTTTTTTCCCCGACACACGAGAGGATATATAGATACGGATAGGCAAAAAAATTTATACTGGCGTCCGCGGATAGGCAAAACATTAATACCGGCATCTGCAGATTTATTTACAATCACTATTGTATTATTGGGAGCAGCTCCCTATTGGTCTGCTTGGGTTTTGATGACCCCTCTGAATGGGCTATATCAACTTGTACGCTTTATTCGTTTGTTTGTTTGTTTATTTATATGTATTTATAAAAAAAATCGTTTTTCAAAAATGTTATTATATCGTAATACCATTTTTTTTAAATAAAAAAAGAAAGAAATAAAGCGTAAAGTTAGATTTTTTTTCCGAAACAAAACCCTTCCATCTTTTAATATTATACAATGTATTATAAACTGAACCCTTTAAGGCAGTGTTTCACAACCAGGATGCCTCTGGCTGTTGCAAAACTACAACTCCCAGCATACCCGGACAGCCGTTGGCTGTCCGGGCATGCTGGGAGTTGTAATTTTTGCAACAGCTTGGGGCACCCTGGTTGGAAAACGTTGCCTTAAATGGGCACTTTTAGATTAAAAAATGTTTTCTATGTCATACATCTTGGTAAAACATTAACCTTTCTAATATATGTCATATGAAAATTGTAATTTGTTTTTATAGAAATCGTGGCTTAGAAAAAAAGACCACTAGAGGGTCCACATACCATCCAGAACATAATCCTGACTGGCTGCTGCATCATCTTTGTCCGAGGTATGGATAAATTCTAGGAAGTGAGGGTTGGACTAGCACTCCTCTGTGCTCACTCCTGTCCTATCTATCAGACTGCAGCATGAAAACAGAGAGGAGGGGGATTACAGAACAGCCTGCAGTGATTGGATGAAGAGACCCAGCACAGCACAGCAGACTCAGGGAGGGAGATAAGTCATGCACTGTGAGGACACACCCTCTTCAGAGCACAGAATGGCAAACCAAGTGAAGGTATTTGTGAGGGAAATATAGGTGCTGGACTAGTAAAACTTATATTTACATGATCAGGATTAGGTACTGAGTAACATATACCTGGGATATGACAGGTACTCCTTGAAGGAGATCTGCAGTCTAAATACACATATCCCCTATCCACAGGATAGGGGATAGGTGTTTGATCGTAGGGGGTCCAACCTCTGGGTTCCCCCACGATCTCCTGCCATGGCCTACTAACGCCTCCTCCATGTAGTTCTATGGGAGAGGAGTGGATGCAGTGTTCGTGCATCAACGTCTCCCACATAGAGCTATGTGTGTAGGGGGTGTACCATTGACCTCAGTGAGGTCGACGCTACAAGCATTAGCCGCAGCACGGGACGGCAATGCCAGGGCCCCATTTGGGAGATCGCGGGGGGAGTTGCGGCTTCCGGCAGCGCTGGAGGCTCTCATCCTAACGCCTCACGACCACGGCGACGGGAGATCGTGATGTCACGACTCCGCCCCGTGTGATGTCACGCCCCGCCCCCTCAATGCAAGTCTATGGGAGGAGTCGTGACATCACAATCTCACGTCACCGTGGTCGGGAGCCGAAGCCTCCAGTGTTTCCGGTGAGTGCTGCAGCCGGGATCCCGGGAGTCCCCAGCGGCGGGACCCCCTCGATCTGAAATCTTATACCCTATCCTTTGGATAGGGGATAAGATGACTAGGGGTGGAGTACCCCTTTAAGGACTCTAGTTTGGTTGATGAATAGAGTGGTGTGGAGCAGCCAGCAATTGTTGAGGGAGAAGCGCCAGCACAGAGAGTGGCTACAAGCTCTGAAATGTGACTGAACCTTGCGGGCCTTGAGTTTGACATGTGTGCATTACACACTTATTCACTTGCTGCAAAATTATCAGAGAGGTCCTTCAATGAGAATTGGGCTCAAACTCAATCCAATTTCATGGGCAAATACTAAGTTGAATTTCAAAGTTTACATCAAGAAATACCCATCTGATAAGACTATCCTTTACATAGACAAAGTAGCCCACAGAGATTTCGGGAGGACATCAGGCCAGTAGGGATAGAGCATTAGACAGTCATAAGCAATTACTTATTCTTTGCCCCAAAAGTCCTGTATCTTAAGGACTACTAAATGAAACTGAGCCATAGGATATGGTTAATGTAGTCAAAGAAGTACGAATCAATCTTTTTTTTTGGCTTATAGCTTGGTGATATAGTAGATATTAGACAGAAATTAAAGGATTTATGAGCCTCTGAGGATTTTCAAAGTTTTTTTCATTTCAAGTACTAACAGAGGCAAGGAATAATTTATAGGACTGGAGCAGATTCACCCTCACAGTAACTTGTCTAGTTATTAGGGAAAGTCTAATGATAATATTGGCTTCATAATGATATCAGTCACTTTGGGAATGGTCTGTATAATGGACTGTGGGAATAGACGGCCACAAAACCATATATTCTTCCAATATAAATTACTTCTCTGGTAATGTTGTGCAAACCAATTTGCTGGTTTACAAAGCAGCAGAATTTCATCCAGTGAGATCTTCCTAGAAGATAATTTAAGATATAGATCTATCATGCTAATATGAACCATGGAAACAACATTTACTTCTCCTGAGTGACAACATACACAAGCTCGACCAACCTTACTACTGTAAGTCACTGAGCTCTTGAGTAACCCTGTTGGGAACCATCTGCCAGATGGTTAAACTGGGTAAAGGGGTTGTCCAATTTAGAAAACCCATTTTTCATACCCTCTATTAGGGAATTCTGAGTAAATAGGGGGGGTCCAGAGGATATTCATGTTTTGGCTAAAGTAGGGGGAATGGTCACATAGAACGTCTCTCACTTTGAAGGATTTGTCCACCCCTGCATTACACAGGCAACTCACAATTAAGTATACACCATGTAATGTTGATATCCCCTCTGGGAGCGCTGCAGGCAAACAGTGCAATTACTGCCAGGGTTCTCCACAGATTATAGTTGATAGCTGGGGATCCTGGCAGAAAGAAACTATTCTGGACAGCTTATTGCCAAAGAACCCTTCTAAGGCCTCTTTCATGTTGCCGTTTAGCCCCAATATATGCAGCTCCATCGGCCAGTCCATTGGAAACATGGGAGTTTAGCGGAGAAACAAAAAAAAGTGCTTGCACCTGACCCATTTTGGGGCAAAAAAAGAGCTGAATTGGACAGCACAATAGCAATGTGAACATAACCTAAGGAGAATGTATTTCCAAATACCTATAGGGAAGGGTCACATGGGTTAACATTGACCTTTCTGTCGGCTGATTAAAGAACATTCGTCACAAATTCTATTTTTAGCTCTGTATGTCCAGTCAGGGACCCATTCAGGTTACACTATCACTGACAAGTAGACACACTAGTGTCCCTTAGCTAACTTTACCAGAAAAATCCAATCTATTACATTGAGCTAAAAACATTCATTTATTAATTCCTTTAAAATTCCCATAGTAGTCAAAAAATTGAAAAATAATATCAAGATAATGCACAGAACATAAATAGTTAAATTCTCATAAGATGAACACTTGTATATCCCAAGGCGTTTCCCCGTGTTCCTTATAACATCCCCTGATGAACTGCTGTATATTATAAGGTAGACGGGGAAACGCGTTGGGATATACAGGTGTTCATCATAGGAGAATTTAATTATTTATGTTCTGTGCATTATCTTGATATTCTTTTTCTATTTTTGACCCATTCAGGTTATTTTGATTCAATAGAAAGAACTTTATGTAGCACAGATTTTTTTTTTACTTAATTTTCAATTAATGGAAGTTTTCTTATCCCTAAAAGCCAAATGGAAGGGGCTGGAAGAGTTGCATGCAACTGTTTTCAATACAAATATTTATAAGTGAAGGGGATTTAGAAAGAGTCTTTCTCAGCCCTATCATCACATTTTATTCTATAATTTCTAAAACATTTAAGACAAGACAAATGACCACAAAACTACTGCCATGGGTGCCATTCAGGAAATACAGCCTCTACTAGAAAAGCTAGGGTAGTACTGGAAGCTCTGCACTGTGTACTGTCTGCCACCCAGCTTTCCCAGTCTCCTGAAGAGAATATTTGTGTGATAAGGCAGCCATACTGTCAGTGCCATATGCATACTACGTGCCACCCAGCTTTCACAGTCTTTAAAAACCCTAGCAGTGATAGGCTGCTCATCCTCCCTTCACCCCTCACTGCAGCAACCCCCTCCCCCCCCCCCGACTAACCTGTCTTCTTTTCCCAGCCCCCACACTAACTATTCTCTACATACTTTACCATGACATTGGCCCTGCATCAGGATGTTTAAAACTCCTAGGAAATCTCAGCAGCCTGAGAGCCTGAGAAGTCCCATAGACTTGCATAGACTCCGCTGTTTTTATCTCGACTGCAGAAATTGTTGATATCTGGACATCTCTATATATATATATATATATATATATATATATATATATATTCTACTTCTACTCAGTCCTCTCATATGATACATCCATCTTACTGTATCATCACTGTATGCAGCCTTACCCTGGGGTACATGAACGCTCTGGTTTTTCGGCAGCAATGATGTCACTCACCGATCACTTGCTCTGCTCTCTGTTCACATTATGCAGTTATTTTTTGTTCCCGGCCCATGTAATTCCTTATCCTGGCTGAGCCCCAGTTCTCTCCCCTTACGTCTCAAGCACATCCGTTCCAACATTTCTGAATATTTTCTCCAGCTCGCAGATCGGCCACATTAGTTCATCATAGTTTGTGAGTTGAAGGTTAGGGCATTGCAGTCAATTCCTGTTGCTGACTGATGCTTGTTTTTTGTCAAGATTATTTTATTTATTTATTTTTTCTTCCTGCCGTAATGTAATAGTTTTGTCTGTGAAACACTGAGAGCATATAACTGCATGGACGTAGCAATTTATCCATATCTATATATATCATCTCAGGGATCAATGTGCGGCATTTACTAAGCTGTGTGTGATTTCGTTCATTTTTTTGTTCTTTTTTTTTTTTTTTTTTTTGCATGACTCTGACAAATTTATTACATGATCGCAGGGCATTTGATACATTTTGTGCAGGTCACATTTTCAGAAATTTAACTTTTCACATACACCAAAAAGCTACGCTAGGTCTGGGCAGGTGTAGAATGGTGCCTTATTGGGGGGTTTTGTGACTTTTTTGCGAAAGTCGTAGTTGATAAATTCATTACCACTGCACAAGACTAACCATTGACTTCTGGCCTGTACGCTCATTTTATCAAAAAAGGTGTAAATCAAAAAGGCGCAAAAAATAGCCTGAGGCGCAGCGCTGCACTTAAATAGAGACAAATCTACACACACAAACAGCTCTAAAGACAATGATAAATGCCCCCAAATGTCCTTTATAAATGACTGTATCAATAAGGGTGCGTTCACACGTCGGAATTCTCGCGGATGAATTCCGCGAGCGGAGCTTCCACCTGGCGGCCGCCACCGAAAGTACTTCGGCGCTAGGGCCACAGGGCACTGAGCCGTCACCATTGACGGCTATGCAGTGCTCACGGAATCCGCGCAAAGAATGAACATGTTCTTTCTTTGCGCGGAACACTTTCAGCGGCGGAAATGTCCGCCGCTGAAATTCCGCAGTGTGAACGGGTCTCGCGGAAACCCGTTCACACTAATGTTAAAGTTCACACCGCGGAATTCCTGCTGACTGCAGCAAACGGCTGAGCGAGGGTTAGATCTGGGAAATCTATGAAGTCTGCAAAAGAGAGATCATTTTGGAGTTCAGTTTCGGAAACACAAGGAAATTTTTTTTTAACAGTTTTGGAAGATTTGCGTTCTCAAAATGTTCAAAAAAATTCCTGTATTCTTTATCAACTGCAGGGATGTCAATACAGTGACCCCCCGACCTACGATCATTTCAACATATGATCACTCTCAGAGGCCATCGCATGTTGAAGGCAGCATCAACATACAATGTTTTTTATGTCGGGGCCATCGCATAAACGGCTATCCGGCAGCGCAGACTGCTTCAGCTGCCACCGGATAGCCGTTTTCCGGTGCCCCGTGTGGTCCGCTGACGATCACTTACCTGTCCTCGGGGCTCCAGCGCGTCCTCTTCGGGATCCCCTGCATCGTTGGTGCTCTCCATCATCGTCATCACGTCGCTGCGCTTGCCGTCCCGTCATCCAATAGGAGCGGCGTGCGTAGCGACGTGATGGCGGTGACAGAGAGTGGCGACGGAGAGCGAGGATGTCGGGGAAGCAGAGGCCTTGCCAGGGCATCGGGGACACCCCGGGGACACGGCGACAGCGATGGAAGGCGACATCCACGGCAGTGGTGACGAGCGGTGACGGTCCGGAGCGGCGGGGACACGAGTATAACCTCCAATACCAGTGGTCTTCAACCTGCGGACCTCCAGATGTTGCAAAACTACAACTCCCAGCATGCCCGGACAGCCGTTGGCTGTCCGGGCATGCTGGGTGTTGTAGTTTTGCAACATCTGGAGGTCCGCAGGTTGTAGACCAATGTCCTATACTTTACATTGCACGGATCCCTCAACATACGATGGTTTCAACAAACGATGGTCCCTTTGGAATGGAGTACGTTGAGGGACCACTGTATATGGTAGTCCTGTTTCCCAACCAGGATGCCTCCAGCTGTTGCAAAACTACAACCCTCAGCATAACCGGACAAGCATGACAGCCCCATTAACAACTGATTGTGGGGGAGTTGAGCTCCCACTGATCTAACTTTAATGGCCTACTCTGAAAATAGGCAATCCATTTTATAAGGCTGAATAATCCCTTTATTTTCCCTACTCCATAATTATTGTCCCCCATGTGTTACTCTGCAGAATGCGGGTGTAAAGTCTAAACATTTTAGGGATCTTGTGATGGCACTTGTTGTGTATGCCACTCCTAAAGATTGGGCACATTGTAATGCTGCCCAGTGGGTTGCCTTATTCACAATTCCCAGTTCATATCCAATTGTCTATAAAACTGGATAATTTCCCGAATTATCCCCAATCTACAGAATAGGGTATAACTACCTGGGGGTTCCCTGGCCTCAAGAACAGGAAACTGAGTCTCAGTATGGAACAGCAGGTCATGCATGCACATAACCACTCCATTTATTCTCTATGGGAACCACAAAGACAGCTGAGTGCAGTACTAAACTATCTCGGGACGCTCCCATAGAGAATGGATAAAGGGGTTATCCAGGAAAAAACTTTTTCATATATATCAACTGGCTCCAGAAAGTTAAACAGATTTGTAAATTACTTCTATTAAAAAATCTTAATCCTTTCAGTACTTATGAGCTTCTGAAGTTAAGGTTGTTCTTTTCTGTCTAAGTGCTCTCTGATGACACGTGTCTCGGGAAATGCCCAGTTTAGAAGAGGTTTGCTATGGGGGATTTGCTTCTAAGCTGGGCGTTTCCTGAGACACGTGTCATCAGAGAGCACTTAGACAGAAAAGAACAACCTTAACTTCAGAAGCTCATAAGTACTGAAAGGATTAAGATTTTTTAATAGAAGTAATTTACAAATCTGTTTAACTTTCTGGAGCCAGTTGATATATATAAAAAAAAAGTTTTTTCCTGGATAACCTTTTTAATGGCACATTAGTGACCCGCTTCTCCATTCTAATCAATGATTCCCTGTACTTGATATCGCAGGGGGCCCCAGGTGTTCAGACCCTAACACCCAATCCCCTTCTCCTTTCCATGCAATCAGTTAGTTATCCCCTAGCCCGTGGATTGGTGACAACTTTGCAAGTTGGGATGGGAAAACTCCATAAAGAGTGCGTAGTTTTGCTGCAGATTTGCTGATGATGATTTTGCTGCCCATTGACTTCAATGGATGGCAAAATCTGCGACATCAATTCTGCAGATCTGCAGCAGAAAATATACATGTGTGAATGCACCATAAAGGGTTATTCAGGGATTTTTTATTTGATGCTATAGGGGTTGTATAGTTAATCTAGTTCATAATATAGTGTCTGTACCTGTGTTTGTTGGTGATCTCGCAATTCTTATGTGATCTTTGCCCCTGTGTTCATTTTTAGCAGCATACAAATGTAGTGTTGTCTCAGCTTTTCCCAGGTTGTATTGCAGCCCAAAACTTTACATCACTAGTCAGTTGTTGAAAGGGACCCTGTCTGCTTCAATGGGTGGAGCAACCGCTGGGTGGGAGGAATATAATTCTCCACAGGGCTGTAGGGAATTTTAGTTTCAAGCACAGCACACATGAAAGGGAGCCTAGATGTGCTGCAATGGGTGGGGTGACTGATGTGTGGGAGGGAGAAAAGGGACCTCACACTTACAAACAAGGGATCCTGGGACTTATAGTTGGAGGGAGGAAACTCCAACAGGAATGAGCTATTTCACAACAAGAAACAGCAGTGTGATGGGGGACTCATATCATAGCCACTTAGGCCCAAGCCAAGCACAGATCCTTCCTACACATCTCCATTACTGTCTGGCAGGTAATTACTAAAGTCACGTTATGTTGGATAATACCATTAAAGAGTACCTCTCATGATCTTGTTAAATGTTATAATCCAGCGCAGTTCACTGCCCCCATCATGATAAACCGTCCCTGCCTTTATTTTTATATTTTTTTAGTTTTCTACCTTTTTATTGCTCTGTATTTTCTGCTCAGTCTCAGTCAGATTCACAGCCTAGGAAGGGGCGTTCCCCAGCAGGCGTGACATCATCTGAAGCCATACAGGGAGAACTTCACTCTGCTACACACAGCCCAGAGCAATTCAGTGTGAGATGAGCTATGATTGGCTAAGACTGCACACACACCTCCTCAGCGCTCCAGACTGCATTTCCTGATTTTGGATTTTGGACTGCCAGGCTTATTAAATCATCCCCCCTACTGTACTTTATGTCATGTTTGGAATCAGTCTACAGTATTTTCACAGCTATATCCAAAAGACGAGATTGGAGACACTTGTTACAAAAATAAAATATAAAATTTTATTGTTATACATTAAAATTAATGTTAACATACAGTATTTAATTCAGGGGAATACAAAATGTCCACTAAGTGGAGAGAATATAGGCATCGCTCCAGAACAGACTCACAACAATGGAAGTTAAGCATATAACAGGGAAGTATCCACATGTATATGTACTCTATAAATAATAGACACCATGGATTCCTCCCATAAATGGTACAAAGTAAGCTCACATGAGGAATACATACATACATACCCAATAGTAAGTGCAATAAACATGGAGGTCTGCTGGAGCGATGCATATTTTCTGTGGAAACCATAGTAAATATGTTGGGATTTTTCAAAACTGTCGAGGCGACGCCCCGTTTGTCAGGACCATGCCCACTTTATCCCATGACCCCGCCCCTTTTCGGGTTTTTCTTGTAAAATGGAGGGTTTTGTTTTTGTTGTTCACAAAAAAAGTAAGGTATCAGCTCACCACTTGTAGTATCACGTGTTCCCGATGTAATCACACAATACACCTCTCCAGCGGGAGCTTCGGACGGATCTCAGGGGCCGAGTCCCCAGGTGAGACAATTGGAGCAAAAGGAAGAGGTTGCCGACTCCCAGACTGGGTAAAAAATATAGCTTTATTGTATCACATCTTAAAATCCAGTGCACAGAAGATGAATAAAAACATGAGAGAAGAGCAAGACACAAACGTACTGACGCGTTTCGACTTAACTGTAAGTCTTAGTCATGACTAAGGCTTACAGTTAACTTGAAACGCGTCGGTGCGTTTGTGTCTTGCTCTTCTCTCATGTTTTTATTCATCTTCTGTGCACTGGATTTTAAAATGTCATACAATAAAGCTATATTTTATACCCAGTCTGGGAGCCGGCAACCTCTTCCTTTTTTTGGTCGCAAATTGTGTCGCAAGGGACGTGCGACACAATTTGGGCGCAAAACCCAACAAAAAAGAGTGGGGATCACGTTAGTAAATAAACCCCAATAGGTTTAATTCTATTATGCACATGCTGATAATATTTGGTATATAGCTATTTTTTTGCTGTTGTAGTAGTATTTTCACAGCCTGCAGTATATTATGGACTCATTTGCAGCCATATTATAGGATTTCACAAACTCAACTCACAGCATCATAGGTTCTTATGTAAATTTTGGTAATTAAACCAATAGCTGAGCCATAATACAGGCCCCATTAAGATGCACTAATACAACTCTGGCTTGAAGGTGCATAGGACACAGGCAATAAACATGGTCATGTAAGATCAGCAGATCTGTTAGTAAAAACAAAACCAAAAAATGGAGAAGAAAAAAGAAGAAAAGAGAAAACGCTGAGAATAAACTGCAAACTATTTACTTCATCCCAATATAAAATACATAAATTACAGGGTTAACTCTGCACTCTGAAGTCATTTTCGGGTTAGTATTAAGCAGAAATGTTACAATCTTTAGTATAAGCATTTCGACTTTTTTTTTTTTTTTTTATCATTTTCATGAAAAGAAATAAAAAAATTCAAAGATAAGTCTTAATTTTCCAGAAATAAGGCTTTTTGCTAGCGTGAAACTTCAATCCACGAAGGGTGCGTATAAGAAAGCTGTAGATTTAAGACTTGTCCACCATGATCAAACTGGATTTATGGCGCATCATAACTCCCCAGACACCATCCTGCAGCTTATTAATTTAATAGACTCCTGTCCATTCCGTGATGTTCTTGCCATGACAGTTTCTTCAGATAAGGCAAAAGGCTTCTGACAGCTAAGAGAACATATATATATTTCTCTGTTTTCCTTCAAGCAGGAATTGTAATGTCTTGTGCTCAGACTTCATTTCTGCTTTTGGGAATATGACAAAAATAAAAATTTTGCCAAGTCTAACTATACGGACATAAGATCCCTGATAGATATTATACTACTGAGCACCTGCATATACAGCAACTCCGTCATACACCTTTATGAATGGCATTGCTCTCGTATTGAGTTGGTTTGAGACTTGGTATTATGGCACTATATGGCAATGTTCTTTGGCTTTTGTATATCTTTGTCATTTATGTAGTTTGTGGTGGTGTTACTATATATAATTGTATTGTTAAAGGGGTTATCCAGGAAAAAACTTATTTTTTATATATATCAACTGGCTCCAGAAAGTTGAACAGATTTGTAAGTTACTTCTATTAAAAAATGTTAATCCTTTCAGTACTTATGAGCTTCTGAAGTTAAAGGGGTACTCCGGTGAAAACCTTTTTTCTTTTAAATCAACTGGTGGCAGAAAGTTAAACATATTTGTAAATTACTTCAATAAAAAAATCTGAATCCTTCCAGTACTTATTAGCTGCTGAATGCTACAGAGGAAATTCCTTTCTTTTTGGAACACTGACGACATCACGAGCACAGTGCTCTCTGCTGACATCTCTGTCCATTTTAGGAACCATGCATAGCAGATGTATGCTAAGGGCAGCATGGTGGCTCAGTGGTTAGCACTGCTGCTTTGCAGAGCTGGTGGCTTGGGTTCAAATCCCTCTAAGGATAACAATAAATAAAGCATTATTATTATTATTATTATTATTATTATAACGTCAGCAGAGAGAACTGTGCTCGTGATGTTATCAGAGAGCATTCCAAAAAGAAAAGAATTTCCTCTGTAGTATTCAGCAGCTAATAAGTACAGGAAGGATTACGATTTTTTAATAGAAGTAATTTACAAATATGTTTAACTTTTTGCCACCAGTTGATTTAAAAAAAAAAAAAAAAAAGGTTTTCACCGGAGTACCCCTTTAAGGTTGTTCTTTTCTGTCTAAGTGCTCTGTGATGACACGTGTCTAGGGAAACGCCCAGTTTAGAAGCAAATTCCCATAGCAAACCTCTTCTAAACTCGGCATTTCCCGAGACAGGTGTCATCAGAGAGCACTTAGACAGAAAAAAACAACTTTAACTTCAGAAGCTCATAAGTACTGAAAGAATTAAGATTTTTTAATAGAAGTAATTTACAAATCTGTTTAACTTTCTGGAGACAGTTGATATATATATAAAAGTTTTTTCTGGAATACCCCTGGCGTACTCCACCCCTAGACATCTTATCCCCTATCCAAAGGATAGGGGATAAGATGTCTGATCGCGGGGGTCCCACCGCAATATAGCATGTTGCATATAGCATATTGTGGGGGTCCCCAGTGGCGGGATCCCAGCGATCAGACATCTCATCCCCTATCCTTTGGATAGGGGATAAGATGTCTAGGGGTGGAGTACCCCTTTAAGCACTATTTGGTATTGTTTTTTTTTAGGCACAATAATGTTATTTTCCTGAGCACTGTATAGTGATTTGATGTTTAGTATAGTAGGACTGCTGCCAACTGTATTATATGATATTATTTGGTCACTGGTTTACAGTACAGTGGTCCCTCAAGTTACAATATTAATTGGTTCCAGGACGACCATTGTATGTTGAAACCATTGCATGTTGATGCCATAACTCTATGGAATCCTGGTGATTGGTTCTGAAGTCACCAAAATGTCATCCAAAAATAGGAAAAAGTGATGATTAAAGAAAAATAAGTAGATGAGTAATACAGATAAAGCAAATCCTTACATATAAAAGTTAGAAAGAGCTGCTGGGAGCTGTAATCACTGTCTAGGTCAGAGTTTCCCAACCAGGGTGCCTCCAGCTGTTGCAAAACTACAACTCCCGGCATGCCCGGACAGCCGTTGGCTGTCCGGGCATGCTGGGAGTTGTAGTTTTGCAACAGCTGGAGGCACCCTGGTTTGGAAACAATTGTTTATGTAGAGGACAGGAGCTTCTTCAGGGTCCTATACAGTACACACAGTGTCCCAAATGGAGCCGCCCTTACTTGGTGTCCAAAAGAGCAGCTAACCCTGGCACAGGTAAAGAGTAGTACAGAACTTGTAGTTCCTCCCTGTACTGTAGGGGGCGCTACCAGACACCAGTCAGTGCATGCACTTCAGTAATAGAGGTGATTTTTCAGTGAATGCCCCTTCTGATTGGTCATTTCCTCCAATTGTGACACGTTTCACAGATCTGGACTGTCCGTACATTGTATGTTGAGTCTGGTTTCAAGTTACCATGGTCCAGAAAGGACCATTGTATGTTGAAACTATTGTACGTTGAGGCTATTGTAAGTTGAGGGATCACTGTATTTTTTGAGTACTATATTGTCGTATCACGTGGGCATGTAAAGTAGTATTATTTCGGTACTGTATGGTGATATTATGAGGGTGTGTAAAAAAATATTTTTGGAGCACTGTATAGCAGCATTATTTAGGTACTGTATGGTGATATTAGTTGGGCAAGTAGCATCATCCCCTTACTAATTTATACTTTGTAGTCATTTCTTGACTGGTCCATATACAATTTATCATTACATCCTGGTCCAGGTTTAATGTTTCTTTATGCAACATGTTGGATTTTCATCATAGCAATTTGAACTGTTTATGCCATTTTTATAGTATAAACATACAACTAAAGGTACTGTCTAGCAGTATCATTTGGAAACTGTGTAGTCAAATTATATAGGCATGTGAAGCAGTATTATTTGGGTACTCTAAAGCAATATTATTTAGACATATTAAAGGGGTATTCCAGGAAAAAACTTTTATATATATATATATATATATATATATATATATATATATATATCAACTGGTTCCAGAAAGTTAAACAGATTTGCAACTTACTTCTATTAAAAAATCTTAATCCTTTCAGTACTTATGAGCTTCTGAAGTTAAGGTTGTTCTTTTCTGTCTAAATCCTCTCTGATGACACCTGTCTCGGGAAACGCCCAGTTTAGAAGCAAATCCCCATAGCAAACCTCTTCTAAACTGGGCGGCTCCCGAGACACGTGTCGTCAGAGAGCACTTAGACAGAAAAGAACAACCTTAACTTCAGAAGCTCATAAGTACTGAAAGGATTAAGATAATAGGAGTAATTTACAAATCTGTTTAACTTTCTGGAGCCAGTTGATATATATAAAAACGTTTTTTTTCCTGGATAACCCCTTTAAGACATTACAATACAGTTATTTCCTGACTGTATGATTCTTCAGTGATTATAACAATATTTTTATATTTTAATATACTGTAGCTGGACAATCATCAGCTTTACCGCTTGTGTTATTAATTTATTTGTTTAGTTATTTATTTATACCTATTCTCCCTTTTTCTCTTTCCTATAAGAGTGAAAGAGATCCAACATGATTTGCTTGTGTTATCCTGGGACTGTGATTCAGACCCTACGGACACTATAGGCAGCATAGAAGTTAATATAAATACAGTGAAATCTCTCCTTAAGACCACCTCTTTGAGAAAACCGTCCCCTTTATCCAGACCAGATATTGTGTGATACATTTTCATAATATCACAGATAGCATTGCAGATGAACACAGATGAACAATTTTTAATGCAATTTTAGGTGGTCTCCTCAAAGGAGTTTTACTGTAGTGCCTGAATTCTAATATTGTTAAACAGTATTCCATCAGAAAACCGAAATATAGCAATGGAAATTAGCAACTAGGTTAGTGGTCATTCATCTAGGAGCCTTAACTATGTCAGAACAATATACAACTTGCTCTAAACATCATCTATCTATCTCATATCTATCTCATATCTATCTATCTCATATCTATCTATCTATCTCCTATCTATCTATCTATCTATCTCATATCTATCTCATATCTATCTATCTATCTATCTATCTCATATCTATCTATCTATCTATCTCATATCTATCTATCTATCTATCTCATATCTATCTATCTCATATCTATCTCATATCTATCTATCTATCTCATATCTATCTATCTATCTATCTATCTATCTCATGTGAATTGTATATATCTATATATCTATCTACACAAAAGATCTTTGTATTTATCTGTTTCAATAAATCCGTGTCTTTCTCTCATATCTATCTATCTATCTACAAAAACAAATGTGAACGGCAGCACACAAATTGTAATGAAGTAAGGTAGCTTTATTCCATTCCAAAAATAGCAACGTTTCAACCGCCCATGAGGCCTTAAGGCCGCATGGGCGGTTGGGACTTTGATATTTTTGGAATGGAATAAAGCTACCTTACTTCATTACAATTTGTGTGCTGCCGTTCACATTTGTTTTTGTGGATACCTGAAGGCTCCTGACCTGAGCTACAACACTGCTTGCACCAACTTTCTATTTGGACTTATGTGCCGCTCACCCTGGACTGTTATCAGCTTATATTTATCTATCTATCTATCTATCTATCTATCTATCTATCTCATATCTATCTATCTCATATCTATCTATCTCATATCTATCTATCTCATATCTATCTATCTATCTATCTGATATCTATCTCATATCTATCTATCTATCTATCTATCTCATATCTATCTATCTGTCTATTTATCTATCTATCTCACATCTATCTATCTGTCTATTTATCTATCTATCTCACATCTATCTATCTGTCTATTTATCTATCTACATATCTATCTATCAGTCTATCTATCTATCTCAGATCTATCTATCTTTCTATCTCATATCTATCTATCGATCTATCTATCTATCTCATATCTATCTATCTATCTCACATCTATCCATCTGTCTATTTATCTATCTATCTCACATCTATCTATCTACATATCTATCCATCTGTCTATATATCTATCTATCTAAGATCTATCTATATTTCTATCTCATATCTATCTATCTATCTATCTATCTATCTCATATCTATCTATCTATCTCATATCTATCTCATATCTATCTATCTATCTCATATCTATCTAATATCTATCTATCTATCTATCTCATATCTATCTATATCTATCTATCTATCTCATATCTATCTATCTCATATCTATCTATCTCATATCTATCTATCTCATATCTATCTATCTCATATCTATCTCATATCTATCTATATCTATCTCATATCTATCTATCTATCTCATATCTATCTATATCAATCTATCTCATATCTATCTATCTAATATCTATCTATCTAATATCTATCTATCTCATATCTATCTATCTCATATCTATCTCATATCTATCTATCTCATATCTATCTCATATCTATCTATCTATCTATCTATATCTATCTATATCTATCTATCTCATATCTATCTATCTATCTATCTATATCTATCTATATATCTATCTATCTCATATCTATCTCATATCTATCTATCTATCTATCTATCTATCTCATATCTATCTCATATCTATCTCATATCTATCTCTTTCATATCTATCTATCTCATATCTATCTATCTATCTATCTACATTTACACACAGAGGATATGCATTAAAAATACCTCTTGACATTTCTCGGCAGCCCATTAATGATGACATTCTATAGGACAGCTTGACTTTCCCTCCCCCCTCCATAGATTGCCTGCCAATTACTATCCATTGGCGAAGGAGTCTGGAAATTTGGACGCGCTCTTTGAAGCCTATGTCATGTCCCCGGATTACTGCCGCTATTCAATTTGAAGCATCACCTATCTTCTGCAACATAATCGAATGGCCTCAGACATCTGGGAAACGTGTTGCTTCTTCTCCCAGCCCCGGCGTTATCCTGTGGTGCTCGGCAATCAATTACGGTTATACCGCCATCATTAATAATTTTCTTAATGAAAATGATTCTGTTGATCTCTGCTGTATTTTAATTATCAGAGTTAAGCATAATTACATTGCAGCTCTGAGCTGGCATGTACACTCCTTTAGGGCGCAATTTTGTTTTAACACACTGATAATGTAATTTTACATTGTGTCAGTTGTTTAGTTATTATCCAGTCGTACAATTCCGCTGTATTCCTGATAACAGATAATAACCTTAGTACCTACCATATCCTGAAGTCATTTAAAAAGCAATATTGGAATTTCTTAACTAGCTAACTTAATCGTCTTATGAATGTATAATTCCCATTGCTAAATATTTGTACCGACACCCTGTTTTAATAATGCCTCTAAACGCAGGTAACCATACATGTAATGAGAAGAACGAGATAATTACATTTCTTTGCACAAACACCTTTCTTCTTCAATAACAATGCGACATTGTGACCCTGGATATCTTTGGAAGAGACATTGAGGGAGATTTATCAAAACCTGTTGCCCAGTTGCCCATAGCAACCAATCAGATTTCTTCTTTCATTTTTAACAAGGCCTCTGCAAAATGAAAGAAGCGATCTGATTGGTTGCTATGGGCAACTGCACCACTCTTCCTCTACACAGGTTTTGATAAATCTCCCCCATTGGCTTTATTTACCGTGTTTTTCACCATATAAGACGCACTTTTTCTTCCCCAAAACTGGGGCGAAAAAGTCGGTGCGTCTTATACGGCGAACACACACCTATCGCGGCGGTCCCTGCGGCCATCAACGGCCGGGACTCGCGGCTAATACAGGACATCACCGATCGCGGTGATGCCCTGGATTAACCCTTCAGACGCGGCGATCAAAGCTGACAGCCGCGTCTGAAGGGAAAGTGACACTAACTCGGCTGTTCAGTCGGGCTGTTCGGGACCGCCGCGATTTCGCCGCCGCGGTCCCGAACAGCCCGACTGAATAGCCGGGTTAGTGCTTACAGGACACCGGGAGGGACTTTACCTGCCTCCTCGGTGTCTTCTCCGTTCAGGGATCCCCTGTATGGCCGGCGCTCTCCTTCCTCGTCATCACGTCGTCGCGGACGTGCGTCGGCGTGCGTAATGACGTGATGGCGGCGACGGAGAGCGAGGATACCCGGCCGGCAGCAGAGACGTTCCGGAGCGACAGGGACAGCGATGGAGCGACATCCAGGGCAGCGGTGAGGGACACGTGAGTATTACCTCCTATGCAGTGGTCTTCAATCTACAGACCTCCAGATGTTGCAAAACTACAACTCCCAGCATGCCCGGACAGCCAACGGCTGTCCGGGCATGCTGGGAGTTGTAGTTTTGCAACATCTGGAGGTCCGCAGGTTGAAGACCACTATTGGGTTCAAAATCTTTATTTTTTCTGATTCTGCACCTATAAATTGGGTGCGTCTTATACGCCGGTGCGTCCTATAGGGCGAAAAATACGGTGTATATATAGAGTCCACTCATGTAGTTCCTATGGGGTCCATGAAAAAAAAGGTCATAGCTCAGGCCAGAGTAGTGTTGCCACCTGGCCGGTATTTTACTGGCACAGCCGGTATTTTGATGACCCTGACGGTATTTTTATATAAAAAATGCCGGCAATGCAGTGGCCGGTATTTATCCAACCAATCCTCCAACTCCCGGAATGTTGCACCATATACTATATCAGTGTTTCCCAACCAGAGCGCCTCCAGCTGTTGCAAAACTACAACTCCCACCATGCCCGGACATGCAACTCCCAAATTTAATTTAAAAAAAAAAAGCGATCAGTAAGTCACATCAAAACAAAGATGGTTATGTTAAAGGGTTACTCCGCTCCTCAGCATCCGGAAATCAATGTTCCGAACGCTGGGTGCGGGCTTCCATGTTCACGCCCGCCGCCGCATGATGTCACGTCCCGCCCCGTGACGTCACGTCCCACCCCCTCAATGCAAGTCACGTCACGCCACCTTCCCATAGACTTTTATTGAGGGGCATGATGTGACGTCACGAGGGGGCGGGCGTGAACGCGGAAGCCCGCACCCAGCATTCGGAACATTGAGTTCTGGACACTAGGGAGTGGAGTAACCCTTTAAAAACTACAGATCGGGGCGCAAAAAATTAGCCCTCATGCAGCCCCGTATAAGGAGAAATAAAAAAAGTTATAGGGGTTAGAATAGGACAAAATTTCCCCCCGCATATGTGTATCCTGTGATGTCACGCATATATAATGAATTATGCAAATTAGCATGACCAGTATTTTTTTTACAAGAAAGGTGGCAACCTTAGGCCAGAGGCATCACTTGAAGCTAATGAGCCTTAATGTAAACAGGACTTCCTGACATTTATAATGATAGCCTATCCCATGGAATCGGTGGCGGTCCAACTCACAGCACCATCAGCAATCAACCGGTTGATTTGATATAGAAGCTCATACTGTGCACTTCAATGGGATGAGTTGCAAAAGCCGATACCTAATGTGCAGAACTGTGTCTGGTAGGAAGTGAAGAGATCAAAGCCCTTGTACAAGTGCCACAGCCATTTTATTTAGCTGATCCGTGTGGTTGCCAGAAGTTGGATCCCCACTAATGATGAAAGGCCATTGTGGCATGAAGCAGTGAGGGCCATGTGTTGACTTCGCTATGGAGCCCTCTCTGCTCTATGCTTGCCCTCCTGGATTTTCTGCTTTTCTTTTGAAGTTCATTATGAATAAAAGTGAAAGAGGTTTAGTTTCTCTGCTTGCTGTCAGTGAACGGGAATTTTCCTGTTTGTAATTAGAGGCTGAAGGCCAAGCATTTACAATAAAAATCTTTACTGTTTAGACCAGTGTTTCCCAACCAGGGTGCTTCCAGCTATTGTAAAACTGCAACTCCCAGCATGCCCGGATATGTCTGGATATGCTGGGAGTTGTAGTTTTGCAACAGCTGGAGGTATGCTGGTTGGGAAACACTGGTCTAGACACTCCTTTACACTGATACATTTTCTACAGATATCTTAGCCAGAGTTATAGCCAGGGTTAAAAAACAAGTTAATTTTTATTGGGCCGTATCTAAGCACCCAGGCCAAGGCGGAGTAACGTTTAGGACCGCCCCTGAGGAATCCAGCACTGGAGTCCCATGCCCCATCAGCCTGCCCTAGCTATGTCGCTGCTCTCAGCTGTTAACCGTAGTTTTTTCTGTGTCGGATACTCACTATTCAATGTTATTAAATTATTAATAATGTATCTTCTGGCAACCTTTAAATAAAACATTTGACCACTTTCATGTAACGTATTAATTTATTCTCATTAGTGGATCACCGACAGACGTGTATAGTCGTAGCAGCCAGTACGCATATTATACCAATATTATGCCTGTCAATTAATGGAAACCAATAACCCCACAAAGATACAAGGCGGCAAAAAGTCATAATGACAGGGCGGTATGTTATTTATTTTTTTGTTTTTCTTTAGGTTGATGGATATTTTTGCACAATGCAGAAAATAATATAGATACACTTAGAAGGTCGCCAAGAAAAAGGGGACAGGATGACTGCAGGATCAGACTACACAGGGTTGGTTTGTAGTCGGTCACCATGGAGACATATAGGTCTTAGAAAGAAGTTCACAAAGGGGAACATTTATTCGCTTCTACTATTTTACTGTAATATGTACGGTCCACCAGGAACATTTCAGTCTAATATTTTTCATACAAGATAGAAAAGTAAAGACTGCTATGAGTAGGATACATTTCAGGGATAGGTCTCAGGCACATCTTGGGATATCTATAAGGGCTCATTTACACTACACAATCTCCGCCTGGAGATATATTGGGCGGATATTTCATCTGGAACGGGCACCGGCAAAACATGCTGGTGCTAGGACTGTTTGGCAATGCACCGTCTCAAAAGATGGCAATGCAGTTCATAGAAGATTCCACAGAAATAATGAAAATGTTGGTTCTTTCGGCGGAGACTAGGGTGCGGAATTTCCATGGCAAACGTCTACCACGTAAATTCTATAGTGTAAATGGTGCGGCAGAATCCCATTGACAAGAATGGGAGGCTGCGGTACTGTATTTTCCAAATCCTGTAGTGTGAATGGGGTCCGAAGAGAGTATTTCAATGTATACCACAGCATGCGCAAATATTTAATTGCCTAAACATAGTCTACTAGCCACTATATTCAGTCTATATCCCAAACGTTATATATTTAAAGTAGTCTACAGTCTAAAAAAAAGTTTACAATTTGGAAGTGAACCCAAGTATATCGCCACTGGTACGCTGTGGTAAACATTTAAAGATCTTTTGGCCGGCATCCCGATGTTTACCTTGGTCATGGACCCAAAATTGGGGCCTGATGTTGATGTTGATATAATATATATATATATATATATATATATATATATATATATATAATGTATAATTTATTATTTATTTATTTTATACCCTCAGACAACTTTTCTACATTTTCACAATACTGAGGCAGTAGACACCTGCCCATTTGGTGGAGAGGACCAAAAATTTTCACATATATGTTCTTCTACCTTCTGCAGAACGTTAGACCAAAAGGAACAGATTAGACCAGTGTTCCCCAACCGGGATGCCTCCGGCTGTTGCAAATCTACAACTCCCAGCATGCCCGGACAGCCTATCTTTCGTCTATCTTTCATAAATTGGGTTCATTTTTGAGCGAATTTGCACCTTCCTTTCACGTCGGACATAAATGGCAAGAGCTGGCTGTCTCCAATTTCAATTTTTTGGTTGTCTATATTTCCCAACCGGGGTGGCTCCGGCTGTTGCAAAACTTCAACTCTCAGCATGCTGGGAGTTGTAGTTTTGCAACAGCTAGAGGATCAAGTCTAGGCCCCTGAAGATGTCTGCAAAGAATTTCTTGAATATTTCGAGCCCTAGTCATTGATATTCAGACAAGGACGGCTCTTCCAGACCTATGCACTGATGGAAGGGCACACATCCAGCAAATACGGGGTTAACTCCGACTCTATGAAAAATAAGCTTTGTTTTTCCTAACTTGGGTCATCTAAGAGCAGAGAGCACTGAAGGAGATACACCGAGCCGTAATATCCGATCTGGACGCAGATAGCGCTCAGCCGACAGCTTTTTCTCCATTGTGCCCGTTTCCTACACAACAAATGTTGTGTTTTACAGAACCTGACATACGTTATTTAAATGCAAATTGATGCTGTGTATTTCATATATTTATTACTTCATTTGGCGCTTTTCAAAGGCCTGTGAAGGTTACAAAGAAATCCACTTCTGAGTGTGTAAAATGTAATGATTAAAAGAACAACTTGTAATTGTTTCGAGGAAGTTTTTTTTTTTCAAGAGTCTTTGATTTTGCGATTAATGTTTCGGATGTAAATAATTTCATATGAACGCCTGTTTGCTTAAGTTCTTGGGCTTATCTTTTTTATTTTTTTTTTTTTTATTTGCTTCCTTTATAACAGTCAGTAGGTTGCCTTGGCAAAAAAAAAACATATTTCATCTCTGTGCGCGCCTGTGTTTGGAAACCTAGAATGAACTGTGTGAAATTGTAATATGTTCTGTGAAATCTACAAAGACATCATCAAAGTCTCTTCAAGGCACAGCTAAGAGTTGTCTTGGTCGAGGATAGTTAATATTTACCATAAGTGAGCTGTGTGCTCCGCATTGTATGATCTTTCCTTATATTGTGATGTCTCTCCAGGAGTTAATTTATGGCGATATTAACGGGATAATTATATATTTGTATTACAATTTCAATACTTTATCATACTGTGCCTAACAGCATGCAATAGCATCAAAGGTAACAGGGGTGCACTTGAGGGCTGTAACATGGATGTTCCAAGGCTATGTGTGCCTTAAAGGGGTACTCCGCTGCTCAGCATATGGAACAAACTGTTCCGAACGCTGGAGACAGCGCCGGGAGCTCGTGATGCCATAGCCACGCCACCTCATGACGTCCACCCCACCCACTCACTGCAAGTCTATGGGTGGGTGCGTGACGGCTGTCTCGCCCCCTCCCATAGACTGGCAATGAGGGGGGGCGGGGCTTGATATCACAAGCTCCCGGCGCCGACTCCAGCATTCGGAACAGTTTGTTCCAAATGCTGAGCAGGGGGGGGTACCCCTTTAAGGCCCTCATACATATTAGAAAAAAAATGGCAGAACCAGGGGGAAAAGGTTCGAGATTTGAGAATGTAGAATTTTTACCTTTTTCTCAGTAAGTGACAGTGGCCTACCCTTTGGAGGGTTGGCTGTGCTGAAGGTTTATGTATATGGGAAGGAGAGGGGTAGCTTGTAGCTTCTGGGCCCTGATGCAAAATCTGATACAGGGCCCCATATGCCAAATATAACACTGGTCTCTTATGGGGCAGATATGTTTTGGGTCCCCCTTAGACCCCAGGGCCCGATGCAACTGCTAACTCCATAGCTACGCCCCTGATTGGAAGGTTTGGGAAATATAGATGTAATCGAGCAAGTGTTTGGCCAACAGCTATTTACGCTACCCTAAAGGGGTATTCCATTCTATAACACTTATCCCCTATATCTGTCAGCTCTGATAGACAATGTACAGATGGTACACATGTGCAACACACTGCTCCATAGTGATGGGGACTCAGGTCTGGCCCATGTGCATACTTGTGTTTACTAGAGAGGGATGTATTATCCGAAATAAAAAAACATTGCACTTGGTCCATTATGTTCTCTGAATCATTTGATTATGGTGCTTTGTAAAGATGAGTAGCATAGGCCATATTCGAATTTGCAATATTTCGTGAATATTTGGATGAATATTCGTCCTATCTTCGTGAATGTTCATTCTCTCTTTTTTTTTTCATGCGTAAATTCGTAATGAAATTCACATAGTGCACATGCGCAATAATGTCTTTCACCTAAAAGAAGGGAGTGATCAGTGTCCAGTCTGGAAGTGCCGATGATCGCATAAATATTCGCATAACTATTCGCATAAATATTCACATTAAAAAAAAATATTCTTCATTACGAATATATATCACTATATTCTAAATATTCGCGAAATGCCGACATTCGCGGTAAAAATAAACATTTTGAATATTCGCGCTCAACACTAGTGCTTTGTGGACTGACTATATAAATGCTGGTTTATATGTCCGCATGAACCCACAGGTGTAAAATAATCTGTGATATTTTGATGCAGATATTATATGTACACAAGTACTATATCCACTACATCTATTTACATCATCAGGTGCATATCCACGCTTGTATTGGATTTTGTATGTTAAACCTCTTTTTGGATGTTTTTAATAATGTTTTTGGAATAATAAGATTTATAACTTTTATAGTAGTGGAGATTGTGACTCAGTCTTTCCTATAAGTATACACGTTTTATACTCCCGATATATTTTTATATGACACCTTGGATACAGTAACTACAAGATGAGATATTTACGGAGTGAATTGGTTGTGTGTCCTTTGCAAAATGCAAAACCTGTAGCAAAGCACCTATCCACCTGCCATGTGTCATTTATAATGCAGTCATTTCCTTATATAGCAGACTATTATTGGCATCTTCAGACACCAGGGCCCAAGTATGACTACTACCGTTGTGCCTTCTATAACTATCCCTTAGCTCTTGTGGACAGGTTGTCCTAGACCATTCATTTGACTGGGGTGAAGTAATGTATCATATGTCTGTTCAGAGGGGGATCTCCACTACTTACCTACCTGCTACACCATCCTTAGTGCTGTTAAGAAGATCTCTGGCGAAAAACACAGGACAGGGGTTCAGTAGCTGATCACAGGGGGGGGTCCGACCGCTTGAGCTCCCCACGATCACCAGGAAGGAACCCGGTGCTCAGTGAGGAGGGCGTGCTACAGCGGGCATGCGCTCAATTCATTCCGATGAGAGCGCCAAAAAAAGACAGGGGTACAGCTCTCGGGCATCATCAGCGCTCCCATAGAAATGTATGGAGCGCGTGTCCTCGCTGAGAGAGCCGGGGTCCTGTCCCAGTGATAGTGGGGGGCCCCGGGGGTCAGATCCCTTACGATCAGCTACTAATCCCCTTTCCTGTGGATAGAAGATAAGTTAATTTCAGCTTAAAAGAGTACCTGTCACCAAACTAACCTTTTAATATATTGTTCCTTGTGTAATTATAAGACGCTTTGCTATTTACTTTCTGTTAAAATTCTCAACCTTTATGTGCTTTTAATGTGATTGAAAAAATGGCCACTAGGTGGCTCTGTTCTGTTCTTTGTGCAAGTCAAACAGTTAATTGGGTCTCCTCCCAGCCTGGCAAGAGACCAAACTCAGGAAGTGTATGCGGGGCATGGTGAGGCACACCTCTCTCAGGCTTCAGTGACATCATGCCTGCTGGGGAACGCCCACTTTCTCCTGCCGGGAGCACACACAATGTGAGCAAGGGGAAATGTATGATACACAGCTTTTTAAAGCTCGGAAATTTTTTTTAAGGGCAGAAGGGGTGTTAGGAGTAGTTAGGGAATATAATCTGAGTTAGTTTAGTAAATATGGTTTGATGACAGGTACTCTTTAATACTCCTTTAATACTAATTGGGGGTACAAAGTACATACAGATTAAATTTCCTATGAACGGCTCTATCAATGTCTGTTTTATGTACTGAAATAATGGCACTTCACAAAAAGATCTTCAGTGAGAGCCGGGATTAATGTGCACACACTTGGTGCTGGATGTGGCTATCGTGAGCCGGCAGCTTCTCCAGGTCCTCTCCTGACATTGTTTGAGGCCGATGTTTAAAGAGTCACTACAATTAGCTGCTGTTTGAAATAGCAAAACCTAATATTACAGGGACGTCTTCTGCAAATAGGTTATCGAAAGGAGCGATAGCCGTAAAGGGCAGAGAGTCCCTGCCTCAGTCACATCATACCTACTGTCATTGTGTATCCAAAGGAAGAGGCGTCTACAGCGATCACCGGACATTACATAAAACCAATAGATGAAAGGAAGACAGAAACCTGAATAGTATTCATTGTGCAATGCGTTTCAATCTTACATTGGGGTGTTTTTAATGCTTATGTATCTGAAGAAGACCCCAGTGCATGATATATCTCCTTTAAAGGGATACTCTGCTGGAAAAAAAAATGTTTAAATCAGCTGATGCCATAAAGTTAGACAGATTTTTAAATGACTTCTATTTAAAAATCTTAATCCTTCCAGTACTTATCAGCTGCTGTATTCTCCAATGGAAGTTGTTTAGTTCTTTTTAGTCTGGTCACAGTGCTCTCTGCTGACACCTCTGTCCAGAGCAGGAGAGGTCTGCTATGGGGATTTTCTCCTACTCTGGAAAGTTCCTGACATGGACAGAGGTGTCAGCAGAGAGCACTGTGGTCAGACTGGAAAGAACCACACCACTTCCTCTGGAGCATACAGCAGCTGATTAAGTATTTTAAATAGAAGTCATTTGCAAATCTGTTTAACTTTCTGGCACCAGTTGATTAAAAAAAATGTATTTAAAGGGGTACTCCGCCCCAGACATCTTATCCCCTATCCAAAATTTAGGGGATAAGATGTCTGATCTGTGCATGATGACGGGGCGATGCAGGGGACAGAGCAAATCGTGATGTTACGGCTCTGCTCCATGACATCACGCCCCACCCCCTTAATATAAGTCTATGGGAGGGTGCGTGACAATCGCCATGCCTCCTCCCATGGACTTGAGTGGGCAGGATGTGATGTCATGGGGCGGAGCCGTAATGTCACGATGCTCCGTCCCCTGCATCGCCCCGTTATCACGCACAGAGCCAGCTTGCTCTGTAGTTATGACGGTGGGGTGCCGCTGCAGAGATCCCAGCGGCGGGACCCCCGTGATCAGACATCCTATCCCCTATCCTTTGGATAGGGGATAAGATGTCTGGGGTGGAGTATTCTTTTAAGGTTACTTTCACACAGTATCATATTGTATTGTATTTCGGCCAATGTTTCTATAATGATGACCCTTGGATCAGTGTTTCCCAACCAGGGTGCCTTCAGCGGTTGCAAAACTACAACTCCCAGCATGCCCGGAGAGACAAAGGCTGTAGTTTTACAACAGCTGGAAGAACCCTGGTTGGGAAACACTGTCTTAGGCTGGGTTCACACCCCATTTTTGTTTTGCAATGCAGTTCCCATATCAGGTTTTTGGATGATAAACGGATTCCTCAAAACCGGACTAAACTGTATTAAAACGTGTGTACAAATTTTAATCCGTATACAGTTTAAAAAATAATGTCCGGTTGCATCTGTTTTTAAGAAAAAAAATGTTTTTTACTTTTCACTCCATTATGAATAAAATTCCCTTGTTTGATTAAAATTCCTAGAAAAAAAACTGTGTAAAGTCAAAAACCATATGGTGAAAACCGGATGGAACTGTACGCACATACGGTTCTGTATGGTTCCCATTGACTCCCATGTAAAAAAAAAAACGTATACGTTTCAATACGGTTTTTCACCCGGACCAAAAAACGTGGTTGGCTGCGGTTTTGGGTCTGGGAAAAAAAAACGGTTTTCAATGGAGAGTCAATGCATACGGTTTTCAATACGGTTCCGTACGGTTTTCAAATTGAACATGTTTACAGGAACTGTATTGCTAAAACGTGGTGTGAACTCAGCCTTAGATAAAGGACTCTTTGACAGACCTTCTTAGGAACAACCGTATTCTTCCTGCGACATTGTATCATATCGCTTTGCATATTGCCCCCTACAAAATATAGACCCAGAGATGTATTCGAAACCACTGTGCAAAACCTATAACAGGGCTTCCTACATAACTTATACCATTTATAATACTAGTATGTTCTGATGTGGTAGCAGGGCACTAAGGCACCAGGGCTACCATTGTTCGGAATATCCTGGATGTAAACATTGATAGTAGATGGATCAAAGGTCATTCTGATCGAAACACTGCTATTGATTCATATGAGTAAAACTCTTAAGGCTGTGTTCACATTTCTGAATTGAATTCTGCATAAAAATTCTGCCAATTCACTTCAATGGAATTCCTGCAGCAGAATGGGACAGCGGAATCCCATTGAACTGTATTGGCAATGAATTCCTGCAGAATTTTCATGCAGAAATTCTGCTGTGTGAACATAGCCTTAAAGGGGTACTGTGATGGAAAAAAAAAATTTAAATCAACTAGTGGCAGTAAGTTAAACAGATTTGTAAATTACTTCTATTTAAAAATCTTAATCCTTCCAGTATTTATCAGCTGCTGTATGCTTCACAGGAATTTGTGTAGTTGTTTTCAGTCTGGCCACAGTGCTCTCTGCCGCCACCTCTGTCAGTTCCTGACATGGACAGAGGTGTCAGCAGAGAGCACTGGGGTCAGACAGAAAAGAAATTCAAAAAGAAAATAACTTCTTCTGGAGCATATAGCAGCTGATAAGTACTGGAAGAATTAATATTTTTAAATAGAAGTCATTTACAAATCTGTTTAACTTTCTGGCACCAGTTTATTTGAAAAAAAATTGTTTTCCACTGGAGTATCCCTATAAAAGTCAACATTACACAACAACGAAACAGAGTGACCCCAACACAGAATATTGTCAATATTTCCCTTATCGCAGTTACATGAAGAACGTCATCCAGCCTGAAGAGAACCATGGACCTCTGGATTCCAACACCCAAAGCTATTGTGATATCAAAAAACACCTTCAACAATATAACATAAAACCCGCACAATGTTTACCTTTGTTGTACACAATACAGTTGTTCTTGCTATCCTCAACGCCTTGCCAGGTCACATCCAACAACCATTTGGGACCATCAGTCAGCACCAGAGGAACGGGAGCCTTTGTCCTCTGCCGAAAAAAATAAAAGGATAAGATAAGTAACAATTAACGAAAAATATCTAAAAAATCCAGACAACTGAGATTCATATTTTACCAAGTCATCCGTTCAGTCATCATCTATATTCTCAGCATCATCTCCTTAAACAATAAGAAGGGATAAAAGTGTTCCAGCCTCTCCGCCGATCTGAATAGCTAAGTTATTATCAAGGATATTTCCACACGATACTGGATCAGATCTCACAGATTACTGGGATCTCCAGTGGTTTGGAATTATAAAGGAAAATGCAGATGACTTTCGCAGCCGAAAACCATGTTTGCAAGTGAACTTTAGGTACATTGTACTTCACTATCAACAAGATCTCACTATTTCCTGAAACAGACAGGAAAGAATTCAGAGAATCAGTATCCATTTCAAACCCCCTTATCCGCTGTTACATTTATTTTCTCGTAGGAAATTATTCTGAATGAATAATGTAATTTTCCCCTTCCCTATCTAGTGCCGCCTGATGATGTACAGTTTTACTGCCGCTGAAATAATAATATTGTTAATGTTTCAATATGTAGTCTCAAGACTATAAAAGACACAGGGTGAATACATTTCCAAACAGAGGAAGCAAAGCATGACACCTCTTGTCCTTTGAGGTATAAAAACTAAAAAATAAAATAAAATAAAAAATGGAAGAGCTTTTTCCATATTTTTTTTTTCTCATTGAGGATTTTTTGTTATATATAATAGAGGTTTTCTTAATACCTTATTATTAGGAGACATTACAATCATATAAAGGTAAAAGGTGCAGCCTGAAGTGATGTCATTGTAATATGTCTAGATTGGGTAAAAAGAACGACTGTGTCAGGGAGACGTCATCCTCTAACTCTTCCACATTGTATAAAAAAAAAAAAATGAAGCAAAAATATTTAAAATAAAAACACTAAATTGCCCAATGACACAAATGGTAGCCATATTTCCCATAACAATATCTTGGGATGAAGGGACTAGCACTTCATAGTAGAAAGAGGACCGTGTAACAAAGATCAAAATGGTTCACCAAGTATAGTGTCAAGTACAACAGGTTTTCCCATCTCAAGAATTCATATTCATAGGATAGGGGACGATATGCTGATTGGTGGGGTCCGACAGATGGGAGTCCACCGATTCCGAGAACAGGAAGCAAATAGTTTCTTATATGAATGGAGCACACTGTGCATTCTCTAAGGGGGTTCCAGCATTGGTAAGAGCGCACTCGGGACTGTGGGGGTCCCAGTGGTCGGAGCCACAATGATCAGCTTATTATAACTTCTTGAAAATGGAATATCCCTTTAAGCCATACACTTTAATGACCCTCTGGCCACTTTCCCACAACTTTCCACCAGTGCTGTTCTTCTAAAAAGGTTCCTCAGCCTTTGTTAAGTAAGACGAATTGTGATGAATTGTGCCTATAGAGTATTCCTGACATGTTTGTTTAAATGGGCACTCTTATTAAAACAAATTTTTGCTACTGTACTCCTTATGGTAAATGAAAAATATTTCTAATATACTTTGTTTAAAAAAAAAAATTACGTTTTCTATGTTTTATTTGTGCTTAAAAAAGCTCAAGAGCACGTTTTCCCCCAACTCATACAGAGACTTTGGACCAAAGTCCAAACACAGGAAGTGCAGCCTGGAGTGCTGAGGGGGGTCCAACCAACATCATATGGAAGTTATGTGTGAGAGGAGCTATGATTGGATGAGGCTGGACACCCCCCCTCCCCTCAGCACTCCAGGCGGCACTTCCTGTGTTTGGACTTTGGTCCAAAGTCTGTATATAAGATGGGGGAAAATGTGCTCTTGAGCTTTTTTAAGCACAAATAAAACATAGAAAACTTAATTTTTTTAAAACAAAGTATATTAGAAATGTTTTTCATTTACCATAAGGAGTGCAATAGCAAAAATTAGTTTTAATGAGAATGACCCTTTAAGTACTTGTACGCCTTGTAAAATAACATGTAACATATTTTCTTAGTATGCCATACCTCTATTGCTCCTCTTGGAAATGTATAAGCACATGGATGTTACAGTTGCCCAGTGTATGTACATGCCCCATAAACTAGGAGAATGATCCATACATTTTCAGGAAGAATAACAGATGTCTGAGGGGGTTAATAGTACAGTGTAGGGTTGAAAAGAAGATTCTCTAAAATTATATTTGATGAAGAAAGCATAAACCAGACATATCAAGAGAAATAACTCCTAAAGATCAAATCTGCATATTGACATTGTTGGACTTCGATTTAACACTCATTAGTATACAAAATGTACAGCAAAGGGTATAAATATATATAGTATAAAGTAATGGTATGGCTGTGTAGGCCCTGTGATCCCGAATCCGTCCACACCTCTCATCAGCTAATTAACCTCTCCAGTGCCGAGATATCAGAGTTTAAAAACATATGCAAATTAGGCTTTGGAGCCCAATGGGTGTTTCCAACAGCTCCGCCCCTTCACCAGTAAGTCGCTACCCTCTGTACACTGGTCACCTCCTCTACCCCCCAATCAACATTCACTAGGTTGTACAGTAATCCCTGCCGCTCCCTGTAATCAAGCCTCTGAGAGGAATCACCCAGTGAACTCTAAAGCCTAATTTGCAAATCTTTGTAAACTCTGATATCTCGGCGCTAAAGGGGTCAATTAATTAATGAGTGGTATGTACGGATTCAGAACCACAAGCTCTATATAGCCATGGCCATACTGTATACCCTAAAATCCTGCTGACAGGTCCGCTTTAACAAGGGACTCTTGTAGGAATGCAAGGTAGAAACCTTAATAGGGATGAGGGAAAAGCTGTTGGTATTGAAAGAGCTTGGTTGATCTTTCAGTTTTCATTACAAGTCATACAATAATTTACAATCATATAAAACATGACAGTATAATAGACAACACAGGTTCCCTAAGCTAACACCATACCACATGCTACACTAACATTCCGCTCTATCACTCATTATAAAAAAAGTCAATCAGCAATACATTACAGTCTGTGATCGGAGACGGGTGTGGAATCTATGGGTTTAGGAAGGGGCAGATCACAAGGCCAAACTACTCAGCAAACATATGGGGAGTTGGCGAAGTAGAGGGGCATTAATCCTCTTCTTCATCGATGTCTGGACTGTTCAAGATGGAATAGTCTCTAAGCAGGCTGAGGATCAGCCTGCGGCCGTCCCGGACCGGCATGTTTTCCCTGTTGATGAGGAGGCGGTCCCTGGCCAGCCATATTACTTCCTTAAAATAGTTTATAAGATGCCAGGCCTCCTGGATGACCTCCACATTGGGGCTGCATAAATGTTAGGAGTTCTACTTTATTTTTAAAGAGTACCTGTCATGATTTTGTTAAATATTATAATCCTCCCAGTTCACTGCCCCCATCATGATAAACCACCCCCTGCTTTTATTTTTATTATTATTTATTTTTCTACCTTGATATTGCTCTGTATTTTCTGCTCAGTCTCAGTCAGATTCACAGACTGGGAAGGGGTGTTCCCCAGCAGGCGTTGCATCTTCTGAAGCCATAAAGGAGATAACTTCCTCCCTCACTCTGCTACACACAGCCTAGAGCAGTTCAGTGTGTGATGAGCTATGAGTGGCTAAGGCTGCGCACACAACCCTCAGCACTCCAGACAGCATTTCCTGATTTTGGACTTCTAGTGGCAGATTTTTTAAACACAAATAAAACTTTAAAGCTTTACATGTCTGTGGGTATGACCTACATTTGCATACCCCTACAGTCAACAGTGCCCACTTATTTGCTTATTATATGATGATATGTAAATTAGGCAATCTGTCTTCTGTAGGAATTAGAGAACAATGGAGTAGGCAAGTTTTACTTTCTAGTTTGTTTGTTTTTTAGCCATACATGCCTGATGAGGTGGTCTAATTTATTGGTGGGTTCTAAGGAACCAGAAGATCTGAACCTATAAGGTCCTAGAATGATCTAACACAGTGGTCTCCAAACTGCGACCTGCCAGATGTTGCAAAACTATTCCAAGCATGGGAATGTAAGTTTTGCAACATCTGGAGGGCTGCAGTTTGGAGGCCACTGATCCGAAGTTATAGACACCACACTGAATCAGAAAATTTGCATGGGAATTAGGGTTAGGGAAATTAGGATAAAAAGCTGCTGTGCCGTCTAAGGGTGGGTTCACACTACGTTTTGTCCCATACGGGAGCGCATACGGCAGGAGGGAGCTAAAAGCTCGCGCTCCCGTATGTAACCGTATGCGCTCCCGTATGCCATTCACTTCAATGAGCCAACCGGAGTGAAACGTTCGGTCCGGTCGGCTCATTTTTGCGCTGTATGCGCTTTTACAACCGGACCTAAAACCGTGGTTGACCACGGTTTTAGGTCCGGTTGTAAAAGCGCATACGGCGCAAAAATGAGCCGACCGGACCGAACGTTTCACTCCGGTCGGCTCATTGAAGTGAATGGCATACGGGAGCGCATACGGTCACATACGGGAGCGCGAGGTTTTAGCTCCCTCCTGCCGTATGTGCTCCCGTATGGGACAAAACGTAGTGTGAACCCAGCCTTACACTGTACATGGTTAGATGTAAACATAAGCAAATCCAGGTTGTTCACTGGAGTAATGTAAATCCCTGACTTTATAGCTGGATTTGTACGTTTGATTGTTAAAGAATTATTGCTGACCTGTTATTTATTTATTTTCATATTTTTTTTCTTTTTAAACAGTTTCTTACGAATCAGTTAATCTTATTGTCTTCGGAATAAAACAGAACACAGCTTGTATGCTGTGCAATTTTTTTTCCACAATAAAAGCTCTAGAATTCCAGCTCTGTTTGCATTATATAGCGGCCAATGGAGAGAGCGTGATCTCATACTTATTTCCATCACAGTGGGTCATGGACCAATTTGAATATTTGGATTGTATAAAGATTATCACAGTAGTGTTGTCATCAAAGGCAGCCTTATAGACGCTGCGCATAAATCATTTTTGCTGGAAAAAAAATAAAAATACACACACGCAGTTAAATACTGTACCACAAAAAAAATAAAAGAAAAAGACATTGGTTGTAATTCCAAAAGAATGCAGGTTACGGTATATCGGTATAAAATAATCATGAATATTAAAGTGTATTACGTTTCCATCGGGAAAAAAAAAATCAACGTTTATAAATAAATGCAGGAATCACACTTGTGAAAATAAAGGCTGTACCCTGGAAATTAAATCTACTGCTATGTTATATTTAGTAATATTCTAGTACTGGTATATAACTAGCTAAACAACCAGGGTGGGTAGAAAGGGATCTGGGATGTCCAGTGGCCCAAATCCTCTAAGGTTAAGTTTCCACTATTTTTTGTGGCCCAATAAAATGCAAGAAAAATCACCAGAAAAAACACAATGTAGTTTTCCTGTGTTTGCCGTTTTTTTTCTTGTGTTTTTTTTCTGGCGTTTTTGCCTTTTAGTGGAAATTGCATTTTTAGCCCCTTTGACGTTTTTTTCCAAATTTGTTGGGTACAAAAAAAAAAAAAGAGAAATGTATTTAGCAAAATTTATATTTTTTATAATGAAATTTTTATTAGTTTTTAAACACGGATAAATTTATGTGGGCGGGCAGGGCACTAAAGATATAGCCGACGATAATAAAAATGGAATGTGTGTGTTTTTCACTTTTTTTTTTATATTTTTTTTTTAGATAGTACTCCCAGCATGGAACACACTGTTCCATGCTGGGATTAGTAGTTCCTGTACTAATAGACAGATCGCCCTGGGTGTCACTCCTGACACCCGTTGTGATCGTCCATAATATAGCAGAGATGCGGAGCGGCTCTATACAGCGCTCGCATCTCTGCACTATACTCCGGGCCGGCCAGTGATGTGAATAGAAATTTACATCACTCATTCATATTTTCCACCCAGAGTGGTGATTGGCCGGATGGTGGCAGCCAATCACAGGTCTCAGTGGGAAATATGAATGGTGAGTGGCCAGCCGGAGTACAGAGCAGAGATGCGAGTGCAGGAGAAAGTCGGTTCGCATCTCATGGATGAAGGATGATCACATCGGGTGTCAGGAGTAACACCCGCTGTGATCTGTCCTTAACTGCAGGTATTACTGATCCCAACATGGAGCAGAGTGTGCTCCATGTTGGGAGCAGTAGTACCTGCAGTCAAGGACAGATCACAGAGAATGTCACTCCTGACACTCGGTGTGATCGTCCTGTATAATGTACAGATGCGGCCGGCCTTTCTTCTATGGCCCCCTGCACTGCCGTATATATACACCTATTCATATTTCCCACAGAGAGTTGTGATTGGCTGGAACCATCTGACCAATCACAGCTCTCTGCAGGAAATATGAATAGGTGTATATATATGGCAATGAGCGGCCGGCCCCATCCATAAATTATACAGATGGATTGTAACTGGTGTCAGAAGTGACACGGGCGATCTGTCAATTAGTACAGGTACTACTACTCCCATTATGGATGCTGGGAATAGTAGTACTACCTAAAAAATGCAAAAAAAAATTAAATAAAGTGAAAAACACACACACTACATTTTTATTATTGGCGGCTATATTTTTAGTGCCCTACCCGCACACATAAATTGATCCTTGTTTAAAAATTAATTAAAATGTCATTACAAAAAGCAAAATGTCATTAAATAACATTTTTTTCATCACTACTGCATTTTATTTTATTTTTAATGGTACCCTACAAAATTTAATTTAAAAAGGTATCTCCATCACTTTTTTGGATCGCTTAAGTCCAAAAAAGAATAAAAACCGCCTGCTAAAATGGCAAAGTTAAAACCCACATGTTGTTTTTCTTGACGTTGTTTACTCCCGTAGACTTCTATGGGAGAAAAACGCCACGATTTCAGGGAAAAGAAAACGCCATTGGCTCAACATTTGCAACATTTGCTCGACTTTGCAAAACCGCCAAGGAGCTAAAAAACAGGCATAAAGGATTAAAAAAAAAATGGCAAACTGAAAAACGCTATGTGGAAATAGAATTTTTTGATTCCTCATTGATTTACAAATGCCATGGGGGCAGTTTTGGAGTTTTTTTGGGAAAAACGCACACAAAAAAAAAACAAGTGGAAACTTAGCCCAAAAGTGTCACGGTTTTATTAGATTTCATGCTGTTCTGGGATCCATTCCATTAAATTATGTTCATTCTATATTATTAAATGGTACTACTCTAACTACCCATTACTACTTATGATTACTGGGTGTCACACTTTGCACATATTTCCGGTGAGTCTTCCTGTGACGAGAGAGGGGAGGACTACGGGATCTAGTAAGGAAAAATCCTATACTTCGCTGCAGAGTTATAGGTATTGTCACGATTCGGCTTCCAGGTAGTGGATCCTCTGTGTCAGCGAGGGATTGGCGTGGACCGTGCTAGTGGACCGGTTCTAAGAGGCTACTGGTTTTCACCAGAGCCCGCCGCAAAGCGGGATGGTCTTGCTGCGGCAGTAGCAACCAGGTCGTATCCACTAGCAACGGCTCTACCTCGCTGACTGCTGAGAAGGCGTGGGACAGAAGGACTAGGCAGAGGCAAGGTCAGACGTAGCAGAAGGTCGGGGGCAGGCGGCAAGGTTCGTAGTCAGGATGGGTAGCAGAAGTTCAGGTACACAGGCTTTGGACACACTAAACGCTTTCACTGGCACAAGGCAACAAGATCCGGCAAGGGAGTGCATGGGAGGAGGTCAGATAAAGGCAGGGAGCAGATGGGAGCCAATTAAGCTAATTGGGCCAGGCACCAATCATTGGTGCGCTGGCCCTTTAAGTCGCAGAGAGCTGGCGCGCGCGCGCCCTAGAGAGCGGAGCCGCGCGCGCCAGCAGATGACAGCAGGGGACCGGGACGGGTAAGTGACCTGGGATGCGACTCGCGAGCGGGCGCGTCCCGCTGTGCGAATCGCATCCCCGACGGCCATGACAGTGCAGCGCTCCCGGTCAGCGGGACTGACCGGGGCGCTGCGGGGAGAGAGACGCCGTGAGCGCTCCGGGGAGGAGCGGGGACCCGGAGCGCTAGGCGTAACAGTACCCCCCCCCTTAGGTCTCCCCTTTTCTTTGACCGGCAACTGCCTCCCCTGGGATGAGGACACCGGGAAAGAATGGAGGGTTTCCTCAACGGCAGGCAGTACAGCAGGAGTGGGAATGGGGAGGGAGGGCAGAGGGCGAAGCCTGGCACGGGGCAGTGTGACACCAGGACGGGGGCCATGAGGAGGCACAGAGGTTTGCCTGACGGGACTGGGAGGGGGGGAGAGGCACTTCCTATGGCAGGCAGAGTCCCAGTTCTTTATCTCCCCGGTGGTCCAATCAAGGGTGGGGGAATGAAGCCGGAGCCATGGCAGACCGAGGAGGACCTCAGAGGTACAACTGGGGAGAATGAAGAACTCAATCCTTTCGTGGTGGGGTCCGATAGACATCAGGAGGGGTTCTGTGCGGTAACGCACGGTGCAGTCCAATCTGGCTCCGTTGACCGCGGAAATGTAGAGCGGTTTGGCGAGACGGGTCACCGGGATGCTGAATTTATTAACAAAGGACTCCAAAATAAAATTCCCGGAGGCACCAGAGTCCAAGCAGGCCAAGGCTGAGAGGGAGGAGTTGGCTGTAGGAGAAATCCGCACGGGCACCGTGAGACGTGGAGAAGAAGATTTAGAACCAAGAGATGCCACACCCACGTGAGCTGGGTGCGTGCGTGCGTTTCCCAGGCGTGGAGGACGGATAGGGCAATCCACCAAGAAATGCTCGGTACTGGCACAGTACAGACAGAGATTTTCTTCTCTACGGCGATTCCTCTCTTCCTGGGTCAGGCGAGACCGATCCACTTGCATGGCCTCCTCGGCGGGAGGCCCAGGCATAGACTGCAAAGGATGCTGTGGGAGAGGTGCCCAGAGATCTAAGTCTTTTTCCTGGCGGAGCTCTTGGTGTCGCTCAGAAAAACGCATGTCAATGCGGGTAGCCAAATGGATGAGTTCTTGGAGGTTGGCAGGAATCTCTCGTGCGGCCAGCACATCCTTGATGCGACTGGATAGGCCTTTTTTAAAGGTCGCGCAGAGAGCCTCATTATTCCAGGATAGTTCAGATGCAAAAGTACGGAATTGTATGGCGTACTCGCCAACGGAAGAATTACCCTGGACCAGGTTCAGCAGGGCAGTCTCAGCAGAAGAGGCTCGGGCAGGTTCCTCAAAGACACTTCGGACTTCAGCAAAGAAGGACTGGACTGTGGCTGTGGCAGGATCATTGCGGTCCCAGAGCGGTGTGGCCCAAGACAAGGCCTTTCCTGAAAGAAGGCTTACTACGAACGCCACCTTAGACCGTTCTGTAGGAAACAAGTCTGACAACATCTCCATATGCAGGGAACACTGAGACAAAAATCCACGGCAGAGTCTGGAGTCCCCATCAAATTTGTCCGGCAGGGACAAGCGGAGGTTAGGAGCGGCCACTCGCTGCGGAGGAGGTGCAGGAGCTGGCGGAGGAGATGGTTGCTGCTGTAGCAGAGGCAGAATTTGCTGTAACATGGCGGTCAACTGCGACAGCTGCTGTCCTTGTTGGGCAATCTGCTGCGATTGCTGAGCGACCACCGTGGGAAGATCAGCGAGACTTGGCAGCGGCACCTCAGCGGGATCCATGGCCGGATCTACTGTCACGATTCGGCTTCCAGGTAGTGGATCCTCTGTGTCAGCGAGGGATTGGCGTGGACCGTGCTAGTGGACCGGTTCTAAGAGGCTACTGGTTTTCACCAGAGCCCGCCGCAAAGCGGGATGGTCTTGCTGCGGCAGTAGCAACCAGGTCGTATCCACTAGCAACGGCTCTACCTCGCTGACTGCTGAGAAGGCGTGGGACAGAAGGACTAGGCAGAGGCAAGGTCAGACGTAGCAGAAGGTCGGGGGCAGGCGGCAAGGTTCGTAGTCAGGATGGGTAGCAGAAGTTCAGGTACACAGGCTTTGGACACACTAAACGCTTTCACTGGCACAAGGCAACAAGATCCGGCAAGGGAGTGCATGGGAGGAGGTCAGATAAAGGCAGGGAGCAGATGGGAGCCAATTAAGCTAATTGGGCCAGGCACCAATCATTGGTGCGCTGGCCCTTTAAGTCGCAGAGAGCTGGCGCGCGCGCGCCCTAGAGAGCGGAGCCGCGCGCGCCAGCAGATGACAGCAGGGGACCGGGACGGGTAAGTGACCTGGGATGCGACTCGCGAGCGGGCGCGTCCCGCTGTGCGAATCGCATCCCCGACGGCCATGACAGTGCAGCGCTCCCGGTCAGCGGGACTGACCGGGGCGCTGCGGGGAGAGAGACGCCGTGAGCGCTCCGGGGAGGAGCGGGGACCCGGAGCGCTAGGCGTAACAGGTATGACTATAAAATACTTTAAAACTGCTTATGTGATGTTTTTATTTTTCAAGATGACCTATAATGATCTACCGGATATGTCTATAATATCCGCAACATCCAAAGACATCATTCTGCAAATTAATATTTCTACATACAGCTGAGTGATCGCTTTAGTAATATTTATATAACTGTGTTATATTTGTTATGTATTGTTCCTTGGCCACGTGTGTTACGCCGAGCGCTCCGGGTCCCCGTTCCTCCCCGGAGCGCTCGCCTCATCTTCGTTGTTGCAGCGCCCCGGTCAGATCCACTGACCGGGTGCGCTGCGGGTCCGCCTTCAGCCGGGATGCGATTCGCGATGCGGATAGCGCCCGCTCGCGATGCGCACCCCGGCCCCCGTACCTGACTCGCTCTCCCTCGGTCCTGTCCCGGCGCGCGCGGCCCCGCTCCCTAGGGCGCGCGCGCGCCGGGTCTCTGCGATTTAAAGGGCCAGTGCACCAATGATGGTGCCTGGCCCAATCTTCCCAATTAGCTTAATTGGCTCCCACCTGTGCACTTCCCTATATCACCTCACTTCCCCTGCACTCCCTTGCCGGATCTTGTTGCACTTGTGCCTAGTGAAAGCGTTCCCTTGTCTGTTCCTAGTCCGTGTTCCTGACCTCCTGCCGTTGCCCCTGACTACGATCCTTGCCGCCTGCCCCCGACCTTCTGCTACGTCCGACCTTGCTTCTGCCTACTCCCTTGTACCGCGCCTATCTTCAGCATCTCCAGCAGCCAGAGAGGTGAGCCGTTGCTAGTGGATACGACCTGGTCACTACCGCCGCAGCAAGACCATCCCGCTTTGCGGCGGGCTCTGGTGAAAACCTGTAGTGGCTTAGAACCGGTCCACTAGCGCGGTCCTCGCCATCCCTCTCTGGCACAGAGGATCCACTACCTGCCAGCCGGCATCGTGACAGTAGATCCGGCCATGGATTCCGCTGAGGTGCCGCTGTCAAGTCTTGCCGACATTTTCACGATGATCACCCAACAAAATCACCAGCTGGCATACTTGTCCTCCGTGGAACAGCAACTGAACTCACAGTTACAGCAGCTGCTGCCACTGACACTGCAGCTGCAACTGCAACAACCATCTCCTCCGCCGTCTCCTGCAACTCCTCCGCAGCGTCCGGCCATGGATTCCGCTGAGGTGCCGCTGTCAAGTCTTGCCGACATTTCCACGATGATCACCCAACAAAATCACCAGCTGGCATACTTGTCCACCGTGACACAGCAACTGGAGTCACAGTTACAGCAGCTGCAACTGCAACAACCATCTCCTCCGCCGGCTCCTGCAACTCCTCCGCAGCAACCGGCCGCTCCTAACCCCTGCTTGTCTCTGCCGGACAAATTTGATGAGGACTCTAGACTCTGCCGTGGTCTCCTTTCTGGAAAGGCCTTGTCTGGGGCCACACCACTCTGGGACCGCAATGATCCTGCCACAGCCACAGTCCAGTCCTTCTTCGCTGAGGTCCGTGGTGTCTTCGAGGAGCCTGCCCGAGCTTCTTCTGCCGAGACTGCCCTGCTGAACCTGGCCCAGGGTGTTTCTTCCGTTGGCGAGTACGCCATTCAGTTCCGTGCTCTTGCTTCCGAGTTGTCCTGGAATAGTGAGGCTCTCTGCGCGACCTTTAAAAAAGGCCTATCCAGCAACATTATAGATGTTCTGGCCGCACGAGAGACTCCTGCTAACCTACATGAACTCATTCATCTTGCCACTCGCATTGACATGCGTTTTTCCGGATGGCGTCTGGAGCTCCGCCTGGATATGGACTTTGTTCGCACGAGGCGTTTTTTCTCCCCGGCTCCTCTCTCCTCTGGTCCTCTGCAAACCGTTCCTGTGCCTCCCGCCGTGGAGGCTATGCAAGTTGACCGGTCTCGCTTGACACCTCAAGAGAGGACACGACGCCGCATGGAGAATCTTTGCCTGTACTATGCCGGTACCGAACACTTCCTGAAGGATTGTCCTATCCGTCCTCCCCGCCTGGAAAGACGTACGCTGACTCCGCACAAAGGCGACACAGTTCTTGATGTCAACTCTGCTTCTCCACGCCTTACTGTGCCTGTGCGGATATCTGCCTCTACCTTCTCCTTCTCTACTATGCTCTTCTTGGATTCCGGATCTGCAGGAAAATTTTTTTTGGCCTCTCTCATCAACAGGTTCTACGTTCCTGTGACCAGTCTCGCCAGACCCCTCTACATCTATTGTTTTTACAATAAAAGATTGGACTGTCTCGTACGTTTCCACACAGAACCCCTCCTAATTTGCATCGGACCTCATCACGGAAAAATTGAGTTTTTTTTCCTCAGGTTCTTTGGCCCCAAGAAGAGGGGGAGACCCAAGGGGGGGGGTACTGTTACGCCGAGCGCTCCGGGTCCCCGTTCCTCCCCGGAGCGCTCGCCTCATCTTCGTTGTTGCAGCGCCCCGGTCAGATCCACTGACCGGGTGCGCTGCGGGTCCGCCTTCAGCCGGGATGCGATTCGCGATGCGGATAGCGCCCGCTCGCGATGCGCACCCCGGCCCCCGTACCTGACTCGCTCTCCCTCGGTCCTGTCCCGGCGCGCGCGGCCCCGCTCCCTAGGGCGCGCGCGCGCCGGGTCTCTGCGATTTAAAGGGCCAGTGCACCAATGATGGTGCCTGGCCCAATCTTCCCAATTAGCTTAATTGGCTCCCACCTGTGCACTTCCCTATATCACCTCACTTCCCCTGCACTCCCTTGCCGGATCTTGTTGCACTTGTGCCTAGTGAAAGCGTTCCCTTGTCTGTTCCTAGTCCGTGTTCCTGACCTCCTGCCGTTGCCCCTGACTACGATCCTTGCCGCCTGCCCCCGACCTTCTGCTACGTCCGACCTTGCTTCTGCCTACTCCCTTGTACCGCGCCTATCTTCAGCATCTCCAGCAGCCAGAGAGGTGAGCCGTTGCTAGTGGATACGACCTGGTCACTACCGCCGCAGCAAGACCATCCCGCTTTGCGGCGGGCTCTGGTGAAAACCTGTAGTGGCTTAGAACCGGTCCACTAGCGCGGTCCTCGCCATCCCTCTCTGGCACAGAGGATCCACTACCTGCCAGCCGGCATCGTGACAACGTGGTTTTCTTTGGCCAATCTTTCCTTTGTTGTAAATTTCTCAAAAAAAGAAATCCAATAAAAATTATTTCAACCAAAAGTGTCTAATTCTTAGGCTTCATTTATGCAGCAGAATTTCCGAGCAGAATCTGGCGGAAAAATATATGGTGTGGACATGTCAATTGTTTCGGCAGATTCCGCTCGGAATGATGGGGCAAGCTGTGTTTAACAGTCTTGCCCCCTGACTGGTGAGCTATATGTGTCACCAGTTAGTTCATCCTGTCCCAAACCCCCACCCTGACCAGTAGTTCTGGCTATTTACTGTAGCCAATTAGATCCCCTCCCCCATCCTTATCCTGGCTGCACCAAAATCCCCCTCAGGTGTCCCGGTGGTCTTTCCCCACCCTCCCTCCCTTTACGATTTTCTATTGCTATGATTAAATCACAGCGGGCAGAACATTTCTGGTTCTTTATTGTCAGTCCGTTGGCGTACTTGTGCACCGGAGTCGGTGGGGTAATACAGCACGGTCCTGACTAGTTGAAAATATTAACTGTGCTTTTATGTTATGTTTTAAAATAAAAGCTGTGGCCTATCCCATCCCACTTAAATGGTGTCTTGCCTGTTCTTTGGGAAAAGGGTTGGGATATATTAGAAGATATATGGGTCTCAGCAGTCATGGATTGCCATCTATGGAGATGGCGCAATTCCAAGCGGTTCTAGTGCCTACTTATAAGTCGGCACTTGCCGTGGTTGGAATTTTGTCGCCGAAAATTTTCTGGCCAGACATTCATGAAAATGTACACCTAGTGAACACAGCCTTAGATGGATGGTATCAAATGCTCCAGAATTACCAAAGTATATCAGGCTGATCGATCAATCTAGTACATCTGTAGACTGTCTAATTTTAAGGCGTACTCCAACGTCAGGTAAAAATGCTGCAGAAGCATATAGCATGTCTTACCTGTCCCAGTTCAGAAATGACATTTAAAAAAAACACTTGTTTTGTGCATCTGTAATCTTCCCAACCATTTTATCTCCCTCGTACTTCCTGGTTGAGCAGTTGCTTAGTGCTACATTTTGCAGAAAACATTGCTTTCCCTTAGCTCTCCATCACAGCCCTACTCCCCCCCCCCCCCACAGCACTCCTGCCACTTTCCCATTAAGAGCTGTTCCAGAACATTTCAGTACACAGGAGACTATTGTTCTGCAGTCAGATAATCTGCAGCACCTGCTGTATTCATTTCCTGACCGCTCCTCTGCCTGTGGCATTGTTCATCACAAAGCAGCATGGTATAAACCCCTGATTCTCCCTAAATATCTTCATAGTGATTATATATATATATATATATATATATATATATATATATAAAACAGGAAGATGGGGGCCACCCTGGTCAAGAGATGAAGATCCTAAATAAACCACCTCCCCTCTATTTAGTCAGAACTCTCTCCCTCGGGTATATTTCCCAGATTACCCAATTTAGGTCAGCTAGCGGATTTAATCTAATAGTATCATGTGATATTGTCTGTATATAAACACACTACTATTGTCTATTAACCACATAAGAGATGTATCTAATATTTGCGCAAATTAAGACTATTGTAGCCTTGAGCAGGAGGATGCCGAGCTGGACTGAACATGCAATATATATTTATCTACACACTAAAGTGACTTGGCCAGTTGTTTCTGCGTTCCTATCCCATCAGTATTATTGCGATAAGGAATTTGAAGGAAGGAAACAGAAAGTGGATGTTTCCTGAAATGATATGTTGTTAGCCATGACATCAGAGCCTTCCACACTGTACAAGCAAACTCAATACAAAGTGACGGCACTCCAGGAATGTACAGTATCCAGTATTTTGGATCACGCTCTATGCCGCTGTTTCCTAACCTGGGTGCCTCCAGCTTTTGCAAAACTACAACTCTCAGCATGCCCGGACAGCCAACGGCTGTCCGGGCATGCTGGGAGTTGTAGTTTTGCAAGAACTGTAGGCACCTTTGCTGGGAATCACTACTCTGTGCAATAGCATAGAATCATCCGGCTGCCCTAAGGGTGAAATTTTTAGGGTTAGACAATTCCAAAGACAGGCTGTGCATGGACCAGAATGGAGTGGAATGCATAAGAAAGGCAAAATGTTTATGTCACCTGATCTAAGAGATACTAGACAAAACCCATCCCATTCATAAAAACCTCCACCAACTCTGTGTATTCAGATGTAGCGCCTGCCACTACGAGCGCCTTAGCTCTCCATTAAAGGGGTATTCCAGTCAAAAAACAATTTTTTTTTCATATGAACTGGCTCCAGAAAGTTAAACAGATTTGTAAATTACGTCTATGAAAAAAAAAATCTTACTCCTACCAGTACTTGTCAGCTGCAGAAGTTGAGTTGTTCTTTTCTTTCTGACCACAGTGCTCTCTGCTGACACCTCTGTCTGTCCTGAGTAGGAACAAATCCCCCTAGCAAACCTATCCTGCTCTGGACAGTTTCTGAGACACACAGAGGTGTCAGCAGAGAGCACTGTTTTCAGACAGAAAAGAACAACTCAACTTTAGCGTCTGATAAGTACTGGTAGGATTAAGATTTTTTTTTTAATAGAAGTAATTTACAAATATGGTTAACTTTCTGGAGCCAGTTGATATGAAAAAAATTGTTTTTAATTGGAATGCCCCTTTAAGGTAACATAGCACAACAGCAAACTGTTGCTCTCGCACCTACCCGACACTTCTCATCGCCATATAAGAAGTGAGCAGCAATGCATACACTGCATGCATAGTCGTTCCCTACAGGAGCAGGGAGTTTAGCGATAGACAGGAGTCCCTGCTCCTATATGTACATTTCCACATAAATAGTTTAGAAATAGAGTAGTATTCTGCTAATCTGTAATCTGTGTAAAGCCATCCACTGGACTAGTATGACCACTGCTCAGGTTTGGGGTGCAATACAGTCATGGCCGTAAATGTTGGCACCCCTGAAATTTTTCAAGAAAATGAAGTTTTTCTCCCAGAAAAGGATTGCAGTAACACAGGTTTTGCTATACACATGTTTATTCCCTTTGTGTGTATTGGAAGTAAACCAAAAAATGGAGGAAAATAAACAAATTGGACATAATGTCACTCCAAACTCCAAAAATATGTCAAAAAACACCCAAAAATGGATGGCAACAATGCGCTGGAGAGTTCTGAAGTGTCAGCAATGAGTTTAGATCTAAATCCCATTGAACACCTGAGGAGAGATCTTAAAATTGCTGTTGGGAAAAGGCGCCTTCCAATAAGAGAGACCTGGAACAGTTTGAAAAGGAAGAGTGGTCAACATTCCGGCTGAGAGGTGTAAGAAGCTTATTGATGGTTATAGGAAGCGACTGATTTCAGTTATTTTTTTTCAAAGGGTGTACAACCAAATATTAAGTTAAGGGTGCCAATAATTTTGTCCAGACCATTTTTGGAGTTTTGTGACATTATGTCCAATTAGTTTTTTTCCTCCCTTTTTTGGTTTAGTTCCAATACACACAAAGGGAATAAACATGTGTATAGCAAAACATGTGTTACTGCAATCCTTTTCTGTGAGAAATACTTCATTTTCTTGAAAAATGTCAGGGGGCCAACATTTACAGCCATGACTGTAACAGCCTTGCCCTAAAAACTGGCAGAGACTCTAAAGCAGAGATCCTCTACCCTCACACTTGTTGGTCCCATCTTTACGTTTCCAACTGCGAGAGGAGAGTGAAATGGATATATCCCTGTGATAGGCCAGGACTTTATGAGATGGAAAAAGCACTATAAAGGAGAACTCCTGCGAAAGTAAACTTATCCCCTATCCATGGGATAGGGGATAAGTAGCTGATTGCGAGGGGTCCTACTGCTGGGACCCTCCTTAATCTCTGGGACGGGTCCCTGACTCTTTCAGTGAGGAGCGTGTCATCTACTGATAGACAACGCCCTCCATTCATTTCTATGAAAGCAATGATGATGCCCATGTGCCCCCGTAGAAATGAATGGAGTACGTGTCACCTGCAGCACGCACTCCTCAATAAGCGCTGGGTCCCATCCCGGTGATCGCGGGGGAATCCAGCGGTCGGACCCCCCCCCCCCCCCACGATCAGCTACTTATCCCTTATACTCTGGATAGGGGATGTAAAACTTTATGCAATTTTCTCATTATTTTCCTCTTCTTTTATTCACATTCACTTTCAGGACATCTCCCATTGAGGGGAAGCCTCTCTTCATGAATAATTCTATATTCCCATGGGAAACCCCACTACATGTGTGGTATATGCCGACATACCAGAAGACCGTTACGCTGACATATACCAGGGCTTATCTGCACTGGATCTATTGAGCTCAGTGAAACAAAAGTATTTTAACAGTGACTTTACAGCAAGTATACAGTTTTAAGCAGGAAGCCCACCAAAAAAACTGTCTACCCTCGAAAATGTATCAAACATAGCAGACATTTAAGTTCCAATCCAAATGATTATTTTGGTGTGACACTTTTTTTTGTGCCGATTGCCATAAAATTTCCTCTCACTTGGCATCTTAAGGATTTAACCTGCTTCCCGTAAGTTCAGGAAATTCTTACCCTAAGAAAAGGTCTTGTCTTCCACCCTAAGTATACCCATTGTGTGCACCTACCCTTATAAATCAAAGATAAAATAGTAGGTACTATAAAATCTGAAACACAATAATAATCTCAGGTTTTCCTCTGAGTCTTTGAGTAAGACGTGTCCCTGAACGTTTCTGTGAGCCGCTGGTGACCTCCAGCTGTCTTGTTTACAGGGATGAGTGAGTTGGTCTTTTTTAATGCTCAACATTACAGAACAGCCGGCAATCTGCGCAGTCCGGATAAAATCACAAATCTTCCAGAAAACTCAGAGAAATGTCTTCTGTTATCCTTATTTTTTTGTAATTTAAAATAGAGATCAGAAAGGCGTAGTGAAGTGACTTCATGGTCACTACAAAATGTTCAAAACATGAAGGTGCTATATACACACCCGGCATCTGATGTGTGAGGAGGTCAGAGAGGTCTAGTATAAAGCTGCCCGGTAAAAAAAAATCAACATCAAATTCTTCAAAATATGCCGAATGGACATCCTTTACTATTTATATGAAGACTTAGCCTCTGCCATGATTGCACTACTCTTCTCCTGCGATTTGCGCTTTTGGTGGATTGCACCGCAGTATCTACATGCAGGAGTGGGGATGAATACAGTACATTGTGCATTGCAGCTCACTTAAATGGGCACTCTCATTTAAACAAATTTTTGCTATTGCACTCCTTATGGTAAATAAAAAATCTTTCTAATATACTATGTTTAAAAAAAAGTTTTCCATATTTTATTTGTGTTTAAAAAAGCTGCCGCTAGGTGTCTCCCTACTTGACCAGAGCACATTTTCCCCCATCTTTTGCACAGACTTTGGACTCCTGCTGGCCTGGCAGAAGTCCAAAATCAGGAAATGCTGAGGGGGGGGGGGGATGCAGCCTTATCCAATCATAGCTCATCTCACACTGAACTGTTCTTGGCTGTGTGTAGCAGAGTGAGGGAGGAAGTTCTCCCCTGTATGGCTTCAGATGATGTCACGCCTGCTGGGGAACAGCATACAAAACAGGTTGCAATGCGGCCACGACCTGGCTCACTAGTCAGCTGATGACAGGGAGCCTCTCTGCTTCAATGGATGGAGGGATCGCTTGGTGGGAAAGAGATTAATCTGCAACTAATGCAACAGCTGTAGGCACCCTGATTGAAAACCACAGGTCTTTTGAATGGATACAGCTTATTTATATTTCAATGGGTGGGGTGGCTGATGTTTGGGAGGGAGGGAAATGGAATTGTGGGATTTGTAGGCAAAGAATGAAACTCAAAAAAGAAATGCCAGTTCACAAAAAGCTAGCCACAGTGTTCTGGTAATCTCACAACATAGCCATTTAGCCCCAAGACAAGCGGAGATCCTTCCTAAGCATGTTCATTACTGTCTGCCAGGTACGTACTAAAATCACCTTATGGTGGATACCGTAACCCCTTTAAGGAACATAGTGGCTCTTGAATCAAGCTCTTTCAAAAAATAAAAAAAAATTCTTGCTTTTTTTTTTAATCTATTTTTTTCTGTGTCTGGTAGATATACTGAGAATTTGCATCTTTTTTATTTTCCAGTTTTAGTTTTTTGTTGAATGCAGTAGATGCAATTTCTGTATTATGCTAGTATATGTCAGATTTATTAATTGCAAAATTTAAAATAAATAAATAAAATAGCAATGGTGTAGACAGACTATATCCCACTATAGACTCAAGTTAACCTACAGGGTGTGCTGCATTATTTGTGACAAATGTGTGTAAAAAAAATCTTTTTTTGAAAATAGTTTTTATAAAATGTATCAGTGTTAACAGGGATACAGATATGCAGTACAAGAGCAAGGAATAATACAGGAGCATAGACAAATGTGTTCGGTGTTTGTGACGCTTCACTTCCAATGCTGGTATCCCAAAGAATGACAAACAACAACATAACAAGTAGTGGTGGTGAGCCTGTATTATTTACACTATGGGCCAAGCAATAACCAACAAAGTCATGTCTCCAGTGTATAATTAAAGGGTGGGGAAGAAAGGTGCAAAATACACATGTATTACAAAGCTTAAATACATTGGGGGAGATTTATCAAAACCTGTCCAGAGGAAAAGTTGCCCAGTTGCCCATAGCAACCAATCAGATCGCTTCTTTCATATTGCAGAGCCCTTGTTAAAAATGAAAGAAGAAATCTGATTGGTTGCTATGGGCAACTGGGCAACTTTCCCTCTGCACAGGTTTTGATAAATCTCCCCCATAGTCATTTAACGTAACATAGCAGAGGGTGAATGGAGGGTTATTGAGGAACTTGGGTGGGGAGAAGTTTCAGAGAAGTTATTCCAGAATAGTGTGGAGGGCAGACAAGGGTTATATATCTTTTCAGTATGCAGAGTTAATACAACACTTCCAGCGGTTAATAAAAATTGGTTAACGACCAGCAGGGGTAACAGCCAGTACACCACTAAGGGGCCTGGGCTCCCAGAGGGCCCAGGCCCCGCTGTACTCCCCTGTGGCAGCAGAAGCACAGAAGCAGGAGACTGGCGTGTAAATAGCGGTCTCCAGCTTCTGGACGTACAGTACGCAAATTGTGTACATAATGTACGTACAGGCTATAGCATTTTCCGGCTACTGTACGTACATTACGCAAATAACGTACGCAATGTACGTACAAGAGCGTACATTGCGCAGCAGGCCGCGTGATGTCATTTCATCACGCAGCCTGCCGGAGAAGTCCCGCGCCACTGCTGACAGCCCCGCCTCAGCACAGGATCGTCGGAAAGGTGAGTGGATTTTTAGTATTTTTTTTAGAAAATCTATGTGGGGGCAATTTCTACCTATGTGGGGGCATTATTTACTAACTGGTGCATTTTTTTTGCCTACTACAGCATTACCTGCTATGTGAGGGACATTATTACATAACTGGGGGCATTATTTCCTAACTGGGGGTAATATTAACTATCTGGGAGCATTATTACCTAATTGGGGGAATTATTACTCAACTGGGGGCATTATCTACCTGGGAGACACTATCTACCTGCATGTCCTACATGGGGAAACTATCTACTGGGGTCACTGTATACTGGGGGCATCACCTACCTGAGGGGGGCAGGCCTGAAGCTGTGTAAGGGGCCCCGAAATTTCTGATGGCAGCCCTGATGACCAGATCCCAGTGCTACAATAGGTAGTGTTGATTTTCCCTATAAGATTATCTGGGGTCGGGACAGCACTAGTCTGTGTGTAACATTTTTAAACGTTGATAAATTCAGAGGAAAAAAATTTCAGGAGGGAAAAAAAATGCTCTTTGTCGTGGCTTTTCTCTGTTGCATCCAGACAGCCCTTAAACCGCTACTGTATAAACCACTGGTTTCTAACCAGGGTGCCTCCAGCTGTTGCAAAACTATAACTACAAGGATTTCCGGACAGCCTTTGGCTGCAGACTGGGCTCTATTTGGGGTTCCTTTTACACATGTTTGCAAAATATAAATTATTAGTAAAATAGATGTTCTCTAAAATACTATTTAAATTAAAAAAAAAAAGTAAATAAATAAGTAAATAAATAAAGTAAATAATTAAACAAATTTAGTAATTAATAAATATATATTAAATAGAAAAATTAATTAAACGGTACTCCGGTGGAAAACCTTTTCTTTTTTCTTTTTTTTTTCAATTAACTGGTGCCAGAACGTGCCACAAATATGGGCTTGAAAAAAAAAGAAAAGAAAAATCAATTAAATATATCAAAATATAGTTTATATAAATTTTTTCCAAGCAGGGTGCCTGGAGCTGTTGCAAAACTACAACCCCCAGCATGCTCGGACAGCCGAAGGCTGTCCGGGCATACTGGGAGTTGTAGTTTTGCAACAGCTCGAAACACCCTGGCTGGGAAACACTGGTGTAGGGAGTTGTCATTCAACTCCACTCTGGCTCTTAAAGGGGTACTCCAGTGGAAAACATTTTTTTTTTTTTTAATCAACTGCTGCCAGAAAGTTAAACAGATTTGTAAATTATTTCTATTCAAAAATCTCAATCCTTTCAGTACTTCTTAGCAGCTCTATAATACAGAGGAAATTCTTATCTTTTTGCATTTCTTTTCTGTCTTGTCCACAGTACTCTCTGCTGACGCCTCTGACCGTGTCAGGAACTGTCCAGAGCAGCATAGGTTTGCTATGGTGATTTTCTCCTGCTCTGGACAGTTCCTAATACGGGCATCAGGTGTCAGCAGAGAGCACTGTGGACAAGACAAAAAAGAAATTCAAAAAAGAAAATAATTTCCTCTGTAGCATAGAGCTGCTAATAAGTACTGGAAGGGTAAAGATTTTTTAATAGAAGTAATTTACAAATCTGTTTAACTTTCTGGCACCAGTTGATTTACATTTTTTTTTCCACCAGAGTACCCCTTTAAGAACCAGAGGCGAGTTGAATGACAACTCCCTACATCAGTATTTCCCAACCAGGGTGTCTACAGCTGTTGCAAAACTACAACTCCCAGCATGCCCGGACAGCCGAAGGCTGTCCGGGCATGCTGGGAGTTGTAGTTTTGCAACAGCTGGAGGCACCCTGGTTGGGAAAAATTGATATAAACTATATTTTGATATATTTAATTGATATATTTTTTTCCTTTCAAGACCATATTTGTTTCCCAATTCCCATTTTAATGGATGTGAAATAAAAAAGCAACAAAGATTGGTGATGGTAACGCTAGTCTCGATGCTATATACTGTATACACCCCAGTAGCCATGTAAATGCTATATTTTTTGACACTAGTGGAATTCTTTTAATGGGTAGAAAACTTTTCTGCAAACTTATGTGGCCAATGTAACGCTGATCTTCAAAGATGTAGAATTTAAGGGGCCATAGCTGCGGCTGTCAGTTCCTATTTGAGACGTTGTATACACGGGAGAGCCTCGAATCTCTTGTATGATGTGCATTGGGATCCTCTGTAATGTAATGTGGAGAATGTGTCCTTCATTGACAGCAGCTGCTTACGTTTGACACAGAGACACTCATTTGTTCCTCGGGGTGGAAGTCCCTTCAGGCGAGGTTCGAGGCGAGCTGGAAAGTAAATGACACTTGGCAGCTTCAGAACTGGCAGGGAGAATTATTTGGGATAATGTTCTGTTATGGTTGAGGATCAGATGCAATTGAGTTCCGTGGTTATAGGTAACATAGTTGTGTCATAATGCAGATAGGAGTTGATAAGAATGATACATTTAAAGGGGTATTCCGGGATTTTTTTTTATTTGACTATGCTACAGGGGGTGTAAGTTTAGTGTAGTTCATAATATTGTGTCTGTGCCTGTGTGTGACGGTTTCCTCACAATTCTTCTGTGATTTTTGCCCCAATGTTTATTTTTAACAGCATACAAAATGACTGTTGTCTCAGATTTTCCCAGGTTGCAGTGCGGCCCGAGACATTTCATCACTAGTCAGTTGATGCCAGGGAGCCTGTCCTGCTTCAATGGGTGGAGCGATCACTGGGTCACGTGGGAGGAAGATCATTGTGCAAGTAATTTTCTTTTTTGTAGGCACCCTGGTCAAAAAACACTGGTCTATTGCATTGAAGGGAGCACAGGTGTGTTTCAATAGTGATGAGCGGCATTGCCCATATTAGAAATCGAGATATTTCACGAATATATAGATAAATATTCGCCCGATATTCGCATATGTGAATATTTGCATATTTGTGTATTCGAGGAAGAAAACAGTGAGGGGGTGGGCAACTTTACTATTGGTTGCTAGGGATGTTGTTGATAACCTCTGACAAGTGTATTTGCATCATTCTAATTGGCCCACAAGTGAAAAGAAGGAATATGCGAATATTCACGTATATGAATATTCACATATGTGAATATTCACATATGTGGAAAAAAGTAAATATTCGCAATTTCGAATATATAGCGAATATATTTGCAATATTCGCAAATTCATGATGTTTGCGATAAATATTTGAAATGCGAATATTCGCGCCCAACACTATGTTTAAATGGGTGGGGTGACTGATGTGTGGGAGGCAGAAAAGTGACCTCACACTTACAAACAAGGAACTATGGGACTTGTAGTTGAAGAAGGAAACTCCAACAGGAAATAGCTAGTTCACAAAAAGATAGCTACAGCCTTATGGTAATCTCACAACATAGCCGTTTAGTCCCAAGACAAGTGGAGATCCTTCCTAAGCATGTCCATTACTGTCTGCCAGGTACGTACTAAAATCACCTTATGGTGGATAACCTCTTTAATTTTGACTAGAAAAGTATTTTTTGTTGGTCTGTCTTAGTAGGTTGGGACTCTGTTCACACCACGTTATGACTACATTATTTTTGTTTTGCTAGGAAAGTAAACACTCACTTTGCAATACATAAATTGCCACAACTGCGCCACCCCCTCCCACCATTTCCTCATTCTTTTCCTCATTTATTTTCATATGGTGCAATATGTACTATACAGCCAGCACTCTAGCTATACACACTTATAAATAAGCTGTCAGTCACTGGGTAGGACCGCCCACTTGACTACTTAGCCCAGAATGACCAGAAGCTTCCATGAAAGAAATTATAAATTATCATGGAACTTTCCCCACCTGCAGACAGGACTATATTTTCAATGTGATGGATTAATGTGCAGTGCATTGCATCAGGGGCCCAATTTACATCCTCTCCTGACAATCAGTCCATATAAGCTTGTCCCTCCAATATTGCACAACTGATAATATAATTAACTTTTAGCACACCCTTTGTTTACCACTTAATCCATTTTATGGGACTCACAGAATACCATCAACAAATTAATAGTATCACACCTTACGTGTTTGCTGTTTCCACAATCATCAGGGGCTAACCATGAAAAGTTCTCATTTACATCCCCATCTGTACAATAGTCCATATATCTTTTCACCCTGTTTACCACTCAATCTATTTTATGGGGCTAACAGTATGCCATTATTCAATCGAAAAATACAGCTCACCCAGATTAGTGCAACACCTGTGCAGGGACCCGCCGGTCCCGCCTCCAACTTCACACACAGCAGACTTCTAAGAAGAAAAATGTCCAGCACCCAGGTGAAGTCCAACAGGGTATATCTTTATTAAGAGGCTTGCAAATACACGTTGAAACACTCTGACGCGTTTTTACGCTTTCGCGCTTAGTCATAGGGTAATACTCTATGACTAAGCATGAAAGAATGAAATACGTCAGAGTGTTTTAACGCATATCTGCAAGCCTCTTAATAAAGATATACCCAGTTTGACTTCACCTGGATGCTGGACAGTTTTCTTCTTCAAAGTCAACAGTATGCCATTAGTATATCAGTATCATGCCCAACGTGTTTCTGTCATTGATACAATCATCAGGGGTTGACCATGAAAAGTCCATACGTCAGGGAACTCAAGTGATGCCCACTTGAGTTCCCTGACATATGGACTTTTCATGGTCAACTCCTGATGACTAGGAAGCACTGATGACAGCCTAAGGCTACGTTTCCACTTTCTGAGCCAAAGCCAGAAGTGTTTTCAAAAGGAATAGGACATTTAAAGGAAGGATTCATACTCTGACAGTGCCTATTTAGAAAACATGACTTATTACTTTTGTAGTCCCCATGAGACGATGCCCTGCAAAAAGTAGCCTATCTTTACTACATCTGTGAAAAGAGAAGTAGTGGTGGACCGGCACTTGCAGGACTAGGGCAGTATGTGTAAGCGAGGACAGGTGTGGATGCAGATAAGGCAAAATGTGGACCACGGCGGTGCACTTCAGAATAAGCAAACGTGACATGACAAAGAAGAGGTCAAAACGAGGTTGCACTCACATTCCACTGACTTTATTCAACACGGTATAGGCATAGATGAGCGGAGGCAGGGGCACACCGGGACAAATTGACAAGTTGTTTCACGCTGGTCTGCGCTTCTTCCGGCCAGAAGAAGTACAAACCAGCGCAAAACCACAAAAATGACATAATGTAGTAATAATTTTTACCATGAAAAAACAAGCGTACCTCCATCATGGATTTCATTTTGATGTATCAAATTTCAGCTCTAGACCATTTGTAGCGCTGCAGTGTTTTTCAGTAATACATGGAAATACCTAATTGTCAAAATATTATTCCGAAGGTTCAGTCTTTGAAGATCATTCTGCTTTAAGGCTAATATAGTAGGAAGCCAATAAATAATCCCTATGTAATCTTCTATCACCGCATAATTCTTGGCTGCAATGAACAAACATATGGGGCAAGAATACTGTTCACAGCAAGTGTGGCTGAGCTGCGTAGAAATGCATGAAAATACATTGTCAAAAACCTGATTCTGGTCATTGGCAAGAGACAAAAAAAATAAATAAAAATAAATTACAAAAAAAAATAATGATTCTGATGCAACTCAGCGAGTTTTCGAGAGCAAATTTCTACAATCCGGAGCCATAGCAAATGTGACCTGCCTATAAAGAGCTGCGTCCGTCTCTGTATGAACCGACAAACAACATACAGTAAAATGCGGTATAATTATAGCAGCCAATTACTGATGCTGACGCTTCTCTCGCGCATTAGGAATTCTATATAAAATATTCAGTGTGATTTCGAACATTTTGCCATCATTAATACGGGCTCGGGAAAAAATAAAATAAAACGGATATTGAGGTTGCATCTAACAAGGTTTAAGGCTGAGCCCCCTTCCCCCCCCCCCCCTTCTAGTGACATTGGATGTTCTAAGAATCATTAGCCTAGGACACAATTAATTGTATGTACTGTATTGCACATTTGTAGGTTTAATTACTATTATAGGGGATACTGTTGCTTTATAGAAATAAATATATGTAAAGTTTTTTTTGTTTTTTTTTTTACAAAAATATAAAGTAGGCTAGTCATAATATTATGTCAATGTCTGCAACTTTGTAATCTAGGTTTAAAGCTGTGATCCTAAAGGTGTTGTAAAACTACAAATCCCAGCATGCCCGGACAGCCGTTGGCTGTCCGGGCATGCTGGGAATTGTAGTTTTGCAACATCTAGAGGGCCGCTGTTTGAAGAGCACTGGCTTAGAGGATATGCTTAAAGGGGTATTCCAGGATTTTTTTTTTATTTGACTATGCTACAGGGGCTGTAAAGTTAGTGTAGTTCATAATATAGTGTCTGTACCTGTGTGTGACGGTTTTCTCCCAATTCTTCTGTGATTTTCACCCTAATATTTATTTTTAACAGCATACAAAATGACTGTTGTCTCAGATTTTTCCCAGGTTGCAATGTGGCCGAGACCTGACTCACTAGTCAGCTGATGACAGGGAGCCTGTCTTCTTCAATGGGTGGAGGGATCGCTTGGTGGGAGAGGGATCAATCAGCAACTAATGCAACAGCTGTAGGCACCCTGATTGAAAACCACAGGTCTTTTGAATGGATGCAGCTCATTTATGTTTCAATGGGTTGGGTGGCTGATGTGTGGGAGGGAGGAAGATGGAATTGTGGGATTTGTAGTCAAAAAAAGAAAAGTCAAACAAGAAATACTAGTTTACAAAAAGCTAGCCACAGTGTTATGGTAATCTCATGACATAGCCATTTAGCCCCAAGACAAGCACATATCCTTCCTAAGCATGTCCATTACTGTCTGCCAGGTACATACTAAAATCACCTTGTAAATCAGATTTGTAAATTACCAGTACTTATCAGCTGCTGTATGCTCCACAGGAATGTATTTTCTGTCTGACCACAGTGCTCTCTGCTGACACCTCTGTCCATGTCAGGAACTGTCCAGAGCAGGAACAAATCCCCATAGAAAACCTCTCCTGCTCTGGACAATTCCTGATACGGACAGAGGTGTCAGCAGAGAGCTTCCACATTTGTGGAACATAGCCATCACGCCTCCTCCCATAGACGCAAATGGAGGGGGAGTGGCTGTCGGCATCGCCAGTCATCGGACACAGAGTGGAGTTCGCTCCATGCACCGAATGACAGGGGTGCCGCACCGGAGATTGCGGTGGTCCCCAGCAGCGGGACCCCTGCGATCTAACATCTTATCCCTGTTTCCAGTGGATTACCCCTTTAAGCTTACAGATTGCTACAATTGTATCCAGTGTAGATCTTTGTGATCTAAACAGACTGTTACATTGTAGCAAGAGGGAGTTTTCTGCTGCTGATGTACACTTTGCATCATGTTTTATGCTTGTCAACAGGTCTATGTCAACAAGTCATCAAAATGGTTGGCCAACGCATACCGCAACATAGATTCTCAGATAAGAATGGCAGCCAGCACTGCTTGGCACTTTATCCCACAAGTACAAGTTAACACTTAACGAACCTCCGGGCGTCTGCGGCACTGACCACCGGTGCCCTCAGCCGAATACAAAACGAACTTCAACAATGCGAATGGAGACAAAAAAGCACTGGACACACTTGTTCCGGTCAATCGGTTAATTTGCAGGTGGAAATGCTCAGCAACAATTGTTTCGCTACTCGCAGGTAGCTTTCTCACAGCTGCTGGTGGGTCTATTAACATTAATAGATAAAATGCAGTCTTTTAGTGGTGGACCGCATTTTTGTGCACAGAAAACATATAAGCTCTGGAAATGGACCGAATATAGCCTTTATTAGACTTATTAGTCACTAATAATAATTCAATGGGGCTGCTGATACCATATTCCTATATAGGTCTACAAATCTTTTCCAAGGCTTCCTGATGTGTACCTGAGAATATGCATTAAATAAAGTAAATAGGGCTTCCCTGCAGCCCTGTGAAGAATCATCTCCCTCCCATCCAGCAATTGCTTCACCCATTGAAGCAGACAGGCTCCCTTTTAACACCGGACTAATTATGTAATGTCTCAGGCTGCACTGCAACCTGGAAAAGTCCAGAGAAAACACAAATTTTGTCTGCTGTTAAAAATGGACATCCAGGGAAAAGATCACATAAGAATTGCAAGACCGCCATCAAACACAGGTACAGACACTATATTATGAACTAAACTAATTTTACAGCCCCTGTAGCATAGTGAGATAAAGAAAAAATCCCAGAATACCCCTTTAATTCTAAATAAAAAAAATAAAATAAAAAAAAATGCTAATCCCACACTGCATTTTTTTTACTATTCATTTTTCTCCCATGGAGGTCTATAGGAGTCAAAAACAGCAAAAATTACTTAAAAAACTACACGACAAGAAGAGTTAAAAAATGCCAAGAGGGTTTGGTGTTTCATAATTCCCTACTGATTTCCACCTGACAGCGTTTTTAGCACTGACCCCCCCCCCCCCCCACCACCACCACAATCAAATAAATAAAATAATAATAAAAAATGAATAAAAATGTGGTGGGGAAAAAAAAAAGAGGAAAACACAGCCAAAGCCTATGTTCACTTTGGGGAATTTCCAAGCAGAGTACTCCGTTGCAGCAATGAAATTCATTAGGATTCTGCAAAATTTCCGCATCTGTCATGGAATTTCGGATTCTGGCTTTCGCAGACAGAACTGACACACCAATTCTTTCAGCGGAAACTGCTCGGAAATGCATTCCCGTCTATGGAGATGGCGCATTTCCGAGCGTTCCTAGCGCCAAAAGCAACTGTCTGCGGAATGTCCACCTGTGGACATTTCACAAAAATACCGCCTTGTGAACATACCAAATAACCAAGTGAAGACAGCTCACCTATAACCTGGCCTCTGATTTCACCCGTGCTCGGATCTGCCGGTTCCGCCCCCGGCTGTGCAATCAAGAACAAGAAAAAGGAGATATTCAGCATCCAGGTGAAATCCAAGGGTATACTTTATTCAGTGATTTGCAAATACACGTAGAACACTCTGACGCGTTTCACGCGTTAGCACTTAGTCATAGAGTAATGATTAAAGATAGAGTAAAGATTACTCTATGACTAAGCGCTAACGCGCGAAACGCGTCAGATGTTGTATGTGTATTTGCAAATCTCCGAATAAAGTATACCCTTGGATTTCACCTGGATGCTGTATATCTCCTTTTTCCTTGGCCTTGTGAACATAGTCTTATTATGATTAATGTTTACTGCATATCCATGAATTGCTTTCTGGCCTGAATTTTTTTGAATTTTAAACAGAACCAACATGTTGGGAGTTGTAGTTTTGCAACATCTGGAGGTGCTCAGGTTGAAGACCACTGTAATAGAATATCATTAGTTATTCCAGTTGGCTTGGTTCACACCACATTTTTCAAATACGGTTACCGTATACAGTTTTCCGCTAAAAAATGTATGGCAAAAACCGTATGCAACCGTATACAACCGTATGACTCCAAATACGTTTTTTCCCGGTATACGGTTCCAAAACGTATGTACGGTTCTATCCGTTTGCATCCGTTTTTGCTATTTTGTTGGAATTAGTTTCCAAGCAATTTAATAAAGTTACTATTGTTCTATTGAAATTCCTTCTGCGCATATGTCAACTCCAAAAAACGGATTAGAAAAACCGCGTGCAACCGTATTCTGAAATTCTGTGTACGGTTCTCATAGACAACAATGTTAAAAGAACCGCATACGGTTCGCATACGGTTTTCCAACCGGAGGCAAAAACGTGGTCGACAGCGTTTTTGCCTACGGTTGAAAAATCGTCAAAACCGTATCCGAGGCAAAACGGATGCAACCGTACACAACATTTGGAATACGGTTTACTATGCATTCTCTATGCATACGGTTTAGGATACGGTCGTATATACGTTTTTTTGGCGGAAAACCGTATACGGTTACCGTATTTGAAAAACGTGGTGTGAACCCAGCCTAGGTTCTTTTATTTCTACTATTTTATTTCCAGTTCAAAAAACAAAATAATAATAATACACAGTTCATGCTTCTTCTCCGAAAAGTCTATAATTAAGTTAGCATGCCAAAGGGCGGCATTAATAAGTCCAGATAAGGAACTGAGCAATAACATTTTTTACAGCAAATAGTAAAACAAAAAAAAAACCAAAAAAAATGTCTGTAATTTAAGCCCCAAACACGGAAAGGATAATCAAGATGAAATAGGCTATCTGGCTTAGAAAAGGAATAGTCAGTAAAGGATACAGTAGAGACAGAATATTATAGGCAGCTTTGCAGTGATTACAAACCCATGCTCCAAATTCACTATAAAATGAAAATCAATATTTCCACAAGTTCCTGCAACATTAAAGATAACCTTCATTGATTTTTCTAGACTTAGACTTCGCTGATAAAATCTAATATAAATTTTCAACCGTGAGGATTTGGATCAGAGCAGGGGCGATAAGTCCTGCACATCTTTTAAGAGAGAGCAGTTTTTTTTTTTTTTTGTATTTTTTTTTTTTTAAAGTGCGCATTCATACAATTTCTAATTTGCCTTGTGTAGGTGAAAAGCTTGTCCATCGGCTATATCAGAAAATCTCTCCTAATTTTTATTACAGGCGACGGGAAAGCTGGTTCCAGATAATTTGGGAATTTCTGTGGAATTGTGATAGGGCCTGGATGGCTTGAGTGAAAAAAAAAAATTAATAAATAAAATAAAATAAAAAATAAATAAAAAATAAATAAATAAATAAATAAAAAGTGCTGGCCGGTAATAGCCTCCATGGCTGGACTGATTAAATGCTGCTATAGATGAAAGACCTGCCATCGCTGCAATAAATTAACCAATCACACAAATCCCAAGTCAGTGCTAATCCTTTCTTGATACTTTGATCCTCTGATCAGCTCAAGGAGGTAAAGAGACTGGCTTTTGACTGCGGGTTCTCTAACCCCCGTATTTCATGTATACAACCAGCTAATGATATCTTGCTGACCAGTTTAGCCGTATATGTTCTATCGTTCCCTTTATTGGCACATTCCTTGAGTTTGCCTTGGAAAAATAAATAGAAAATAGAGTTTTTTTTTATTTATTTTTTAGGGTCATTACTTTTATTGTTGCAATGATGCCAATAGGAAATGGTAGGCTATAGAGATAGGAAGGGAGCTACCGGCAAGAGCGTTGTATGCAAGGAGGCGTCCAACAGTGACTAGTTTATTAGGACAATGCATTTTGAGATTAGCCTCTCTCTTCATTGGGTTCATGTTATAGGGGTTATCCAGGGAAAAATTCTGTTAGTCCAATAAAAAAGGTATTACAAGATACTGCAAAATTTTTTGATATATATATATATATATATATATATATATATATATATATATATATATCTCAACTGGCTCCAGAAAGTTAAACAGATTTATAAATGACTTCCATTAAAAAATATGAATCCTTACAGTACTTATGAGGTGCTGAAGTTAAGGTTGTTCTTTTCTGTCTAAGTGCTCTCTGATGACACCTGTCTAGGGAAACGCCCAGTTTAGAAGCAAATCCCCATAGCAAACCTCTTCTACTCTGTGCAGTTCCCGAGACAAGCAGAGATGTCAGCAGAGAGCACTGTTGCCAGAAAGAAAACAACAACTCAAGTTCAGCAGCTGATAATTATTGGAAGGATTAAGATTTTTTAATAGAAGTAATTTACAAATCTGTTTAACTTTCTGGAGCCAGTTGATATGATTTTTTTTTTCTTGGAATACCCCTTTATGATATGGTGTAATATGGTTTAAATACACACAGTACAGGGTAACCACTGGTTATGTAGGTTATAAAGATGTTTATGCTATATATTTCATCCGTGAGTTGTTCTACCTTTCAATGAATTCAAGCCAAGTTAGGCAACGCCGGCAAGTTTGTGGATGACAACCTTGTGTGCATGGATATGTGGGCAGATGCGCTGCTCCTCCAAACAAAGGTAAATCCAGGACAGGTACTAGGGTAAAAAGCTTATCCCTTATTTCTTTATAATTAAAGCATATTTTTTATATCAAACTAACCAAGGAAATGCTTGACATGTTTAAACCCAGAAAACAACTAGGGGTCCTCATACCATCCAGAAAATAATCCTGTCTAGCTGCGCATCACCTGTGTCCCAGCTGAAGCACAGGCTGGGAGAAAGTACAGAAAGTGAGGGCGGGACTACCACTCCACTGTGCTCACTCCTGTCCTGTCAGACTGCAGCATGAAAACAGAGAGGAGGGGATTACAGAGCAGCCTGCAGTGATTGGATGAAGAAACTCAGCACAACACAACAGACTCAGGGAGGAAGTGAATGCACAGTGAGTAAGGGCAGGCTCAGTGCTTGTCTCGGACATGCCCCTTCCTGAGCAGTGGCTGACAGAATGAGTGAGCAGCAGAGCGGAGGGATTTGTGAGCCAAATACAGAAGCTAGACACATAAAAATATATGTAAAACATCTGCATGACCTAGTGAGCATTATTATTTTTTTTTTCTGTGAAATGACAGGAACATTTTAAGGTGGCATTCTCATTTCAGAAAGTTATCCCCTATCTATAGGAAAGTGGATAACTAGGGGATTGATGGGGTTCTGACTGCAGAGACCCCTGCCGATACCAAGAACATAAGAAAACTATGCCCCTGAATGAACGGAGCACACTGTGCATGTACAGTCCTCTCTCTACTTATTCTCTATGGGGCTTCCGTGTATTGCCTAGCACAATGGTTAATTAAGGGGCATATTTTATTTTCATTCTCTGAATTGGCAGCTGTACCACCGTTTCACTAGATATATCCTATCCTGTGGAATAGGGAAACTTGCTGAAATAAGAATACGATAAAAGGGAACCAGCCATCAGCATCAACCTACATGATGGTACTGGGTTTCCAATGTTTACACTGTTCAAAAATCAAAAGGAAAAAAAAAAATAGTTATAAAGTTGTATTGTAATACCCAAACCTGAGGAATGTCAATGAAAAACTGCATGACTCCTCAGGAAATCGGGAACGCCCACATGACTCTTTATCTGCAGCACGTGCCACTTTATAACTTTACTTTTTTTTATTGATGCTGCAAGGCACATTACAAAAAGTGTCACCTTTAGAAACCTATTTACCATCATGTATAAGACGGTGATATTGAGGTTAAAGGGGTATTCCAGGAAAAATACTTTTTTATATATATATATCAACTGGCTCCAGAAAGTTAAACAGATTTGTAAATTACTTCTATTTAAAAATCTTAATCCTTTCAGTACTTATGACCTTCTGAAGTTAAGGTTGTTCTTTTCTGTCTAAGTGCTCTCTGATGACACGTGTCTCGGGAAACGCCCAGTTTAGAAGCAAATCCCCATAGCAAACCTCTTCTAAACTGGGTGTTTCCCGGGACACGTGTCATCAGAGAGCACTTAGACAGAAAAGAACAACCTTAACATCAGAAGCTCATAAGTACTGGAAGTATTAAGATTTTTTTAATAGAAGTAATTTACAAATCTATTTAAAGGGGTATTCCAGGCAAAAACTTTTTTTTATATATATATCAACTGGCTCCGGAAAGTTAAAGAGATTTGTAAATTACTTCTATTAAAAAATCTTAATCCTTCCAATAGTTATTAGCTTCTGAAGTTTTCTGTCTAACTGCTCAATGATGATGTCACGTCTCGGGAGCTGTGCATGATGGGAGACTATCCCTTGCATGATGGGAAAATATCCCCATAGGAGCTGGACAGCTCCCGGGACGTGAGTCATCAAAAAGCAGTTATACAGAAAACAGCAACTCAACTTCAGAAGCTAATAACTATTGGAAGGATTAAGATTTTTTAATAGAAGTAATTTACAAATCTGTTTAACTTTCCGGAGCCAGTTGATATATAAAAAAAAGTTTTTGCCTGGAATACCCCTTTAACTTTCTGGAGCCAGTTGATATATATATAAAAAAGTTTTTTCCTGGAATACCCCTTTAATAAATGTGATAACAGGTTCTCTTTAAAGCTGATTCAAAAAGACACATTCACAAGATCTTTCAGTTGGCTCGCTATTTGGCAACGCTTAACATGGGCAGACGCGGCCGAAGCCACATCCGATGGGACACAATTAGTGTGGTCAAACGACGGTCGCGGCCAGCAGGATCCCCGGGTGTATTCAGCCTTAGCAAAGTTCATACTTGCTGGTTACGGTCTCTGTAAGACGTACACTGCTGCACTGTATCAACAAGATTAACCCCACAGCGCTGCTTAATGTGAACGGCTGTCTATAGGTTAATAGGACGAATATTTTAAATCCGGATTTTAAATCCTGTAGAGCAGTGTTTCTCAACCAGGGTGCCTCCAGCTGTTGCAAAACTACAACTCACAGCATGCCCGGACAGCCGATGGCTGTCCGGGCATGCTGAGAGTTGTAGTTTTGCAACAGCTGGAGGCACATTGGTTGGGAAATACTTATGTAGAGTATCAGATTTTTTTTTTCTTTTTTAGTTTTAGGTGTCTCTCCGAATAGGACCTCCCCTCCGGCAGATCAGCTCACCGATGAAGAAGAACGTGCAACGCAGCAAAGAATAAAAACACGAGGGGATTAATTAGCAGGAAGATCGGAATAACGCAATTCATCGCCTGGAAAACCTCCTAGGCCGAGATGCCGGGCGACGGAGTTCTTTCTCTCCTGGTAACGGACATGTCCAAGAACAACAGATGTTAAGATGAGCGAAGAAGAGATGAGGAGTAAGGAAGTTTTAGTCAGCAGAATGGCGGACTGCTGAAAAATGTAAAAAAAATATATATACATTTTACTTATCAGGTTTAAATGTCTGCTCTTCCCACCATTCTACTTCTCTTCTTGATGTTCCTCGTGGCGTGTCTGTTCGCTGTCATTTTTAAAGTTGAACTTCTCAATGAAAATGTAATTTAATTGAAAGGAATACAAAAAGTTATAAGAGACATATTACTTGTGTGGGCTGATACAGCACCCTGCGCGGCATTACCAAAGTGTTCATCTATTCATCTATCTGTCTGTCTGTCTGTCTGTGTCTCATATCTATCTATCTATCTATCTATCTATCTCATATTTATCCATCTCTATCTACCTATCTATCTGTCTAATATATATATATATATATATATATATATATATATATATATATATATATTTACCTATCTATCTTTCTCATATCTATCTAACTTAGAAAAAAGAAGGCTTAGGGGCGACCAAATAACTATGTATAAATATATCAGGGAACCATACAGAGATCTCTCCCATGATCTATTTATACCCAGGACTATATCTATAACAAGGGGACATCCTCTACATCTAGAGGAAAGAAGGTTTCTACACCAGCACAGACGGGGGTTCTTTACTGTAAGAGCAGTGAGACTGTGGAATTCTCTCCCGGAGGAGGTGGTCTTGGTGAACTCTGTAATAGAATTTAAAAGGGGTCTGGATGCATTCTTGGAGAATAATAACATAACTGGTTATGTATATTGGATTTATAGGGACAGAAGGTTGATCCAGGGATTTATTCTGATGCCATATTTGGAGTCGGGAAGGAATTTTTACCTCTAGTATGAGGGTTTTTTCCTTCCTCTGGATCAACTCAGTAGGGACTCATTAGGGATATAGGTTGAACTTGATGGACTCTGGTCTTTTTTCAACCTTATGAACTATGTTATGAACTATGTTACTGATAGCTGCAGCACTCCAAGACAAAATTGATCATAAAAAAAAAGTGTTTTATTCCATCCAATAAGGTGCACCTTATTGGATGGAATAAAACACTTTATGTTTTCTCATCAATCTTGTCTTGGAGTGCTGCAACCTTGGTTTAAGTTTGATATATCTTCACAGCTGTGAACCCAGGCTAAATTTTACTGCTGGCACCGGTCTTTTCTATCATTGGGACTGTGCTTCTTTGCTTCTGTATTGCTATCTATCTATCTATCTATCTCATATCTATCTATCTCATATCTATCTCATATCGATCTCATATCTATCTCATATCTATCTATCTCCTATCTATCTATCTATCTATCTATCTCATATCGATCTCATATCTATCTCATATCTATCTATCTATCTATCTCCTATCTATCTATCCATCTATCTCATATCTATCTATCTATCTATCTATCTATCTATCTATCTCATATGTATCTATCCATCTATCTCATATCTATCTATCTATCTATCTATCTATCTCATATCTATCTATCTATCTATCTATCTCATATCTATCTATCTCATATCTATCTATCTCATATCTATCTATCTCCTATCTATCTATCTATCTATCTAATATCTATCTCATATCTATCTATCTATCTATCTATCTCATATCTAATATATCTCATATCTATCTATCTATCTCATATCTATCTATCTCATATCTATCTATCTATCTATCTATCTCATATCTATCTCATATCTAATCTATCTCCTATCTATCTATCTCCTATCTATCTATCTATCTATCTCATATCTATCTATCTATCTATCTATCTCTCATATCTATCTATCTCATATCTATCTATCTCATATCTATCTATCTCCTATCTATCTATCTAATATCTATCTCATATCTATCTATCTATCTATCTATCTCATATCTAATATATCTCATATCTATCTATCTATCTCATATCTATCTATCTCATATCTATCTATCTATCTATCTCATATCTATCTCATATCTAATCTATCTCCTATCTATCTATCTATCTATCTATCTATCTCATATCTATCTATCTCCTATCTATCTATCTATCTATCTATCTATCTATCTCATATCTATCTATCTATCTCATATCTATTTATCTATCTATCTCATATCTATCATCTATCTATCTCATATTTGACTATCTATCTATAATCTATCTCATATCTATCTATCTATCTATCTATTATCTATCTCATATCTATCTATCTATCTATCTCATATCTATCTATCTATCTATCTATCTCATATCTATCTCATATCTATCTATCTATCTATCTCATATCTATCATCTATCTATATATCTATCTCATATTTAACTATCTATCTATAATCTATCTCACTATTCTTATTCTTTTGTTCATCCATCCAGCTATCACATCTTCTCGAGTAGGGTCACATGTAAAACAAATTCTGCACATTTAAGGAAAATAAGCAGCATTTCTGTATCAATATCTGCAGTGGAAAATCTGGAATCTCACCCCTCCATGTATAACCCTTATTCACCTGTATCTGTTTTTGTATAGTTAAAGGGCTACTTCGGACAAATGTTTACAAAACAACTGCTACCAGAAAGTGTAAATTACTTTTATTTAAAGACCGTACTCCTTCAAGGACTTATCAGCTGCTGTATGCTTCAGAGGAAGTTGTGTAGTTCTTTCCAGTCTGACCACAGAGCTCTCTGCTGACACCTCTGTTCGTGTCAGGAATTGTACATGGACCACAGAAAGAGCATCAAGGGGAAACAAAAACCAGACCCTTCTGTCCTTCGTGACAAAACCTATAAAACCTTTACTATGGAACGCTCTTCCTTTGATATACTCTAGTGGACAGCCATCCAATCTACTAGATAAGCAAAAACTGTCAAATATTCCCTCCATGTCTGCCCAGCACGAATCAAAGAACAACAAACTTCTTATATGATGGCATAATATGAAGGCTGCTATATTATGAGAGCTCAGCATGCCAGCTTACCTAGACAGAGTGTGAATTCCAATGAAGACTCCCTGCCAAGACCGACACAGACCATATGATGTAAGTGATCCAGGTGGAGACCCTCGCAGTATTATACAGGTGTTCCACCCGCCACACGACTGACTGTTAATTAGCAGTAATGACCCCGATCCCATAATTATTTATTCAGATGAAGGTTTCCTGGGTCTACATCTCATATGTAGATTGGAACACAATTAGTCTCAAGCAAAGCAGATGGAACTGCAGGTAATAATGGAAAGGTTGGCATCTTTAAAGATCCCTTAGTTTACTGCCATTGAAGAATAGTGATGAGCGCCATATTCGAATTTGCGATGTTTCACAAATATATAGACAAATATTTGTCCTATATTTGCGAATTTCACGTATTCGTTATATTCGCATATTCGCATAGGTGAAAATTTGCATATTCTCGTATTCGAGGAAGAAAACAGTGAGGGGGAGGGCAACTTTACTATTGGTTGCTGGATGTTGTTGATAACCTCTGACAAGTGTATTTGCCTCATTCTAATTGGCCCACAAGTGAAAATAAGGATGCACATATGCAGAAAAAAGTGAATATCCGTAATTTTGATTATATAGCAAATATATTCGCAATATTAGCGAATTCGGGAATTTGCGATATTCACAATAAAAATTCGAAATGCGAATATTCACGCCCAACACTATTGAAGAATAATAACAAAACTGTTATTTTTATTTTCTTTAGATTGAAGATAATGTTGCAGTAGAATTACAGGGGCATCCTCTATTTGGACATCTATGCATCTATGGCATATCAATGATTAATAAGTGAGGTCCCGCCCCCCATGAGATTCCCTAACCATATTGCTCGATGGTTGTATCTAAGGCTTGTTTGGCCATGAACTAGAGATGGCCAAACAAGAGTGCAGCTCTCTCCATTGAGTTCTATAGCTTCCAAATTTTCCATAAAATTACCTAAAACACAGAAAACTAGACACTAGAGTTAATGGGGGTACTCCGGTGCTAAGACATCTTATCCCCTATCCAAAGGATAGAGGATAAGATGCCTGATCGCGGGGGTCCCACAGCACCCCATTAGAATCAGTCCCCAGAGCATGTTCACTCCGGGTCTGATTACTGACGATCACGGGGGCCGGAGCATTGTGACGCCACGGCCCCGCCCCCGTGTGACGTCACACTCCGCCCCCTCAATGCAAGCCTATGAGAGGGGGTGGGACATGCAAAGTAAGGTCTGAAGGTTACAGCATCAGTAGATAGATAGAACATCTTATTTGGAGACTTATTTGTGGTTCATACTTTCTCAAAATCCAATTCATTTATGGGATTCAGCAGGTTTTGTAGTCAAAGATGGTAGACGGATGTGTATTTGAATCAGGGGTCTTCTTGGGTGTTGTTTCTTAATCTCCATGGTCTGAATGCTTGGGCCAAGCAGTATCGAGTTGAGAACTTGACTATATAGATGGAAGAATCACTGAAGATCTGGTGGATTATTTTGCATGATACTCCTCTTCTATGCGAAAATGGGAGGATGCTCGCGGGTTCTAGGATGGATGGGCGCTGGTGAGACAGCTTTGTGCATATCAGGGAACGTTTTCTATTAAAGGGGGTACTCCACTGGCCAGCGTTCGGAAGTAAATGTTCTGAACGCTGTTTTTGCACTGCGGTGGTCGGCCACAACCCTCGTGACGTCATGACCAAGCCCCCTCAATGCAAGTCTACGGGAGGGGGCGTGACGGACGTCACGCCCACTCCCGTAGACTTGCATTGAGGGGGCTTGGTCATGATGTCACGAGGGTTGTGGCCGACCACCGCAGTGCAAAAACAGCGTTCGGAACATTTACTTCCGAATGCTGGCTAGTGGAGTACCCCTTTTAGGTATTTTTTTACCATTTCCCCATCTACAAGCTATGGTAGACGACTACTGTGGAATAAGACTATGGCTGTGTACATTGGCTATCGTCATTGACTGTCTACATTACTTTTCCTCTTAAACACAAACCACACTAGGCAAAGGAAAATTGATATGTGTATACAATGTATAAATGTTATCCGTCTATAAATTAATATTCAGATTACCAGAATACAATGTGTCTATGATAAATTCTCATATGTTGAGTTGTCTTACCTGTCTTAGCTACCACATATCCAGTACTTTACCTGACTTTACATGTAAGGCAGGATTAGACAAAAGTATACATCTCTTCCACTCTAGCGGAGCTTATGCAATTACCCATACACTTGTATAGCGGAACGTACAATAATCCAGTGACTGCTATCAATATAACATATTCCATTGGGACATATTAAGCAAGAAATAATAATTGAGCTGTGCACTTATCCTATGTTAGTCCCTCTTATAATGCCAGAATTTTTCCTCGATTGCTCAATAAGGCTTAGGAAGATGAAAGGTTTTCTTAGGATAAAAATAACATGTAGTACTACATCCCATAAAGAAAGATGATATGGGTCTCTTTTTAATTTCCAATATTTTATTTTAAGCCATAACAATATCGTGGTTCACGTTATTTCAGTTATCTTAAGTTCAAAAGTAATATTTTTGAACGCTTGCTAGTGGATTTCCTCACAGATTACATCTTCTTGCTGAGGGTCTTAGCAGTAGGACACCCTGTGATCAGCTTATCGTCAAGGGACCCATGACCCATCTAATGAAAAGGGGGCATCTAAGCCAGGAAGCCCTTTTAAGGACCCTGCTCAAACTAAACACATCAAAGACATTTTCTCATAGATGTACCTACTGCATAGTACTGCTTCTCGAGAATACTCATCCTCACATCAGGCCACTTTGCAATTGTGACATGAAAGTAAGGTGGGGATTTGAGGGCACACCTACAAAGGAAGACACCTTCACATTATTTGGTCAATTTGTTCTTTCTTTAAAGGGGGTAGTCCAGTGCAGAGAAACTTATCCCCTATCCTAAGGATAGGGGAAAAGTTTAAGATCGCGGGGGTCCAACCGCTGGGGCCCCCGGCCATCCCCTGTACGGGGCCCCGGGCAGCCTGCGGGAAGGGGGCGTGTTGACCACCGAAAAAAGCGGCGGCTGACACGCCCCCTCAATACAACTCTATGGCAGAGCCAGAGCGCTGCCTTTGGCAATCTCCGGCTCTGCCATAGCGATGTATTGAGGGGGGTGTTGGCCACCGCTTCGTGCGGTGGTCGACACCCGCTATCAGACCAGCGAGCTGGGGCCCCGTACAGGAGATCGCGGGGGACCCCAGCGGTCGGACCCCCTGTGATCTGAAACTTATCATCTATCCTTAGGATAGGGGATACGTTTTTCAGTACTGGACTACCCCTTTAAGTTGCCTTTAACTGTGAAATTCTATATAAACCTGGGTTATTGAAATCACTGTAAAGCTGGACATACACATGTTGTTGGCCTTCTCTGTCAATAACACCCCCATTCCGCCCATCATACTCGGCTTAGCTGGGGAAGCATCTTTTAAATGGGGAAAGGATAGAAGATAACAAAAGGATCGGGCACTTAAAGTCCAACATGCCTGCAGTAGAGGGAAGTGGTCATGGGTGTATAGGGAGAGGTATTAGCAGTAGAGGGGAGTGCTCATGGGTGTATAGGGAGAGGTATTAGCAGTAGAGGGGAGTGCTCATGGGTGTATTGAGGAGGTATTAGCAGCAGAAAAGGAAGTGTTCATGGGTGTATAGGGAGAGGTATTAGCAGTAGAGGGAAGTGCTCATGGGTGTATAGGGAGAAGTATTAGCAGTAGAGGGAAGTGCTCATGGGTGTATAGGGAGAAGTATTAGCAGTAGTATTGAAATTGCTCATGGGTGTATAGGGAGAAGTATTAGCAGTAGAGTGTGAATTGCTCATGCCACTGTACAGAGCACTGGAGAGACCTCACTTGGAGTATTGTGCGCTGTACTGGAGGCCGTATCTCCAGAAGAATATAGGACATTGCAGAGAGATCAGAGAAGATACTAAACTACTACATGGATTGCAGGAAAGGTTAAAGGATCTAAAAGGGGAACTCTAACTCACTCAGCAAGGTTAGTCAAGTCCCATTCTGGAGAGTGCATGGGGTAACTACCACTAAAGGACATAGTTTTAAATCAGAGGGGCAAAGGTTTTTGCGGTAATATCGGGAAGCATTACATTACTGAGAGAGTAGTGGATGCATGGAATAGCCTTCCTGCAGAAGTGGTAGCCGCAAATACAATGAAGGAGTTTAATCATGCATGGGATAAGCATAAGGCTATCCTTCATATAAGATAGGGATAGGTATAAGGCAGAAGAAAATGTGCAGATAAACCAACTTGGTATCACAATAAATGGTTCCCAAAATAAAGATTCACTTTTCTACATTAGTTTTCGGAAAAAAATGTATGATTACAGTAATTGACCATAGAATCACTATTTTAAAACGTATTAAAATCTCCAAATTGTTTCATAGTGCTCTGGACTTTACACATGCAAAGCCTTCACAATTGTCATTTATTACTTATATAAGGGCTACTCCTAGCATTCATTATAGCTAGACTTCCTTGGGATAATGATCCAGTTGACTATCCTCTCCTCACACCTTGGCATCCAGCATCTTGGCCCCATTCCCCATTTGCCATTTACATATAGTTGAGATGTCACTAAACAAAAAATGTAGCAAATGTGACTTTCCTATTTTTTCATGACGACCTTGCCAAAACTAAATTCTGACTTTGACCCTGCTAAAGGTCCAACCCTATGCTCAAAACCCGTTAATACCCACCCCCTTTTTCCAATCCCCTAAAACTGAACTGACGGCCTCTAAATAAAGCAGATCAAATATTAAGCCCATATGTGTAACGCCAGCACGAAATCCCATCTTTCTCATTTTTAGCTGCCGCCTAATTTCCTGTTAACACTTCATGTAAATTCCAGATAAGGCAGTACATTTTTTTTTATTTTTTTTTATTTTTTTTCCCCCTCTGAAATTATTTCGCTTTCATTATAGGTTCTATAGGGTGCCCCACAGGTCAGGGGGAATGATTGAAGTTGTATGGCTCGTTAATATTCATATATCTATTTATTTATTTTTTGTGGTTAATAATTCCTTTATGCTTTTTAGTAGAACTATTATTTCCTGGGACTATTTTCAGGCCTGGCATAGAACAGCGTCGGTCAAGGGGTATATATGTCCTACACGTTAGGTCCTTATCTAGCCTTACTTTACCGGCGATGGAGGGGGGGGGGTATGAAAAATTAAAAATATATATTTCTCTGCCACCTCCCAGTTCTGCATTTCTAGCTAGCAGCTGCTATCAGAAACCTCAATAGCAAAAATATGCAAACTTGCACACTAATTCCCTTTGGAGATAGATCTTGGCTGCAGCCCTGTCATAAATCAGAGAATTTCGATATGAAATGAGGCAAGCAGCTCTAATCATTTCTGCATTTCAAATTGGATCACTGGCTCAATCACTGGGCTTTTTTAAACTGCTTGCCTAAGAGCAAATGTGAGGCAGGAGATAATTCTGAAGAAATCTCTTTTGTGGCCGTCGAACTCTTTTAACTGTTTCAAGACTGAAAGGCAGTCATTTTCCCGATAATGGCGCCTATCTGCTCCGAGAGATACGGATCCTAAAAGGCATTTTCCTTCCCTTTAAACTTATATAATCCCACCAATATTACTTTATGTATATGCCTTGGTGTGTGCGTGTGCAATCGGGGGTTGAGCGCATGGGTGTTTTTCGGCCAGGAATTTGCGTAGTTAAATGGAAAACCGATGCAAAGCAGCCTCCCGCTTATTACCATATCTCTGCAATTCAAAAAAAATAAAAAAATACGATACCTACACATCAACGCCGATAGTTTATTTTTCATATGTGACATGAAACAAAGTGATAATAGCAAGTCACTGGAGAATTTAGGGCTGGACGAATCAGTGGTTTCATGCCAGTTGTTAATATTTAAATTGACTTATTTCCGGAAAGAGACAATTTTCAGATAATACCTTGCGAATAATTATAGAGGGAGGGAAAAAAAATAAAAATAACAAAAAAATAAATAATAATGAAAAAAAAAAAGCAAGAAATATTTATTTACTAAATAGGCAGGCGTTCGTCCAAATGCAGAATGGTAATCTGGGTGTTCAGGGGTTTAAAAGTCGACAGATTTGCTTCTGCTTCCATTTTATTAAAATATTTATTTAGGTATTATGATAATGATGAAAATCATATCGTAATGTCATAAGAATGTGGTTGAAATTAGGATTAATTGTATTATTTAAATGCAATAAATATGATTCCCCCCCCCCACAAATTTATAATAATAATGATCTCAAAAATAAACATAGAGATGACCTTTCTGCTGGTTGCATTATAGGGAGGGCAAAATGGGCAAAAGACAGGGGCTCCACCACTCATTCATCACTAACGCCTCCTAATTATTTCTATTGTTATTTAACTATTAAATATTTCTGATATTGTTTCCCTTTTTGGTAGAATTATGGTAAATAGTTATAACTAGAGCAAATTGATTATACACAAATTTTATTTAATTCAAATTTTACAAAAAATTCAGATCCATTAGAATCAGAACTTTTTGTAATTCGGTTCAGATTAGTTTTTTTTTTTTTTTTTTAACTTGTCCCTGTACTTTGATAGGCCCGAAGGTAAGCCACAATGCTGTATGCTTTGCAGCTTCCAATCACTATATTCCTTGGCCCAGGCACTCCACACAACCACCCCCCACCCGCTCAGTGTACTGTAGAGGAGCAGGGACTCCTGTTATTGACAGGAGCACCTTCTCCTGTACATACTTTGCATGGTAAATTAAAGGGTAATTTTGACACTTCCAAATACAAATTTAAAAGATTATAAAAGTCAGATTTGCCAAATCCATCCCAACACGCCTCGTCATCACGTCACAACTGTAGACGACCTTTAATACCACATCCACGCAGTAAGCTTTTAGGACTAGATTATAGAAAAGGCTAAAATGAAAATGTTTCCACCTTCTTACATACATGTGCAATTCATTGAACAGATCTGGTGGTCAATCATCTATACCAACATCCATAGAACTAAGTGGTTAAAGGGGTACTCTGGTGGAAAACATTGATTTTCAAGTCAACTGGTGCCAGAAATGTATACAGATTTGTAAATTACTATTAAAACCTCTTAATCCTTCCAGTACTTATCAGCTGCTGTATACTACAGAGGAAGTTGTATAGTTATTTTCTGTCTTACCACAGTGCTCTCTGCTGACACCTCTGTCCATGTCAGGAACTGACCAGAGAAGGAGAGGTTTGCTACTCTGGACAGTTCCTGACACGGACAGAGGTGTCAGCAGAGAGCACTGTGGTCAGACAGAGAAGAACAACTTAGCTTCCTCTGTATTATACAGCAGCTGATAAGTACTGGATCAATATTTTTTTATAAAAGTAACATACAAATCTGTTTAACTTTCTGGAGTAAGTGGGTTTGGAAAAATTATGATGCTAATCTGGTTTAAAGGAGTTTTCCCCATCAAGTGACAGTGAGCCAATAGCTATTAGTATATTTTAGTATTTCCAAACATAGCAGTGTTTTTGCCTCCCGGTTGTGCATAGAACTGCAGCAACCTGATTCACTTGAATGGGTCTGCCTAGGAAAAGCAGTAACAAAGATGTAGAGCTGTGTCCCCTGAACAAACAGTAGAAATTCCAGACATTCCAATATGCCATCATTTTATGAGAAAGGATAACTTAACTCCTTTAACTAAAGATCGCATGTAAAATGGCAACATGTTTTTTTTTACCCCGACATTAGATACTGAGGATAATGGGGTTGTCCACTACACATTGTTTGAAGATCCTGTTGACATCATCAAGGGGGGGCCCCTGTGTCCCGAAAGATCTTTTCAGGACACAAGGATGTCCCGGTTACCTTTCTGCGGCGCCGGCACCGCGTTAACTTTAAAAAACCAGGGGCCGCCGGGAGGTAACGCACGCAGGGACGTCACTGACGTCCCATGCGTGCGCCCATAGGAGAAGAACGGAGCATCAAGGAGGAGGATGCGCACGCATGGTAAGTCACCTGCACGTCATCTTCGGTGCTCCGACCACCGCTCCTCCAGTCCTGTGACCCCGATCCCTGGGGTCCCCGGACCGGAGGAGCGGTGGTTGGAGCACTGAAGTGGGGCAGTACACAGGCATACAGCCTCCAGCCATACACTGTATATGGCTAAAGGCTGTATGTCTGTGGGGTTGAACTATACTGCACCTAATGTAAGGGAACTATACTGCACCTAATGTGGGGAACTATACTGCACCTCATGTGGAGAACTATACTGCACCTAATGTGGGGGAACTATACTGCACCTAATGTGGGGTAACTATACTGCACCTAATGTGGACGAACTATACTGCCCCTAATGTAAGGGAACTATACTGCACCTAATGTGGGGGAACTGTACTGCACCTAATGTGGGGGAACTGTACTGCCAACCTAATGTGGGGGAACTGTACTGCCAGCCTAATGTGGGGGAACTGTACTGCCAACCTAATGTGGGGGAACTATACTGCCAACCTAAAGTGGGGGAACAATACTGCAACTAATGTGGGGGACTTATACTGCCAGCCTAAGGTGGGCGAACTACAACCTAATGCGAGGGAACTATACTGCCTACCTAATGGGGGGAACTATACTGCCAACCTAATGTGCGGGGACTTATACTACACCTAATGTGGGGGAACTATACTGCACCTAATGTGGGGGAACTGTACTGCACCTAATGTGGGGGAAATGTACTGCAACTAATGTGGGGGAACTATACTGCACCTAATGTGGGGAACTATACTGCACCTAATGTGGGGGAACTCTACTGCCAACCTAATGTGGGGGAACTATACTGCACCTAATGTGGGGGAACTATACTGCACCTAATGTGGGGGAACTATACTGCATTGATATTTATATGAGTACAGGTCTGTTTATGTATGTGTGCATGCAAACAAGAGTGTATTTGTGTGTATATGTATGTATATATATATATATATATATATATATATATATATATATATATATATATATAGACGGGGTCAGTACTTTCCTCAGGGAGAGGACACCTCTTCAGGTGTAACGGAGATTCAGGTTAGGCCATTTAGCACTCCGCAGGCATTCTGGGTAGGGGGATATGCATATATATATATATATATATATATATATATATATATATATATATATATATATGAGACGATATTCCGCAGCACTCCAGCAGTAGTGTTAAACAAATGGTGATTTATTATCCCATAGCAAAGTGATACGAAAGTGATATCACTTTGCTATGGAATAATAAATCACCATTTGTTTAACACTACTGCTGGAGTGCTGCAGAATTTCGTCTCTTGTACCTAATAAGACAAACCCTGACCAGGACTGTACTGATGGCACCCACCTTACCAGCTTAGCACCTTGGGTTGTGCTGCTCATTAGTGTTGCTCGCGAATATTCGCAATTCGAATATTATTCGCGAATATCGCATATTCGCGAATTCGCGAATTTCGCGAATATAGCGCTATATATTCGTAATTACGAATATTCGGTTTTTTTTTTGTTTTTTTTTTCTTCACAGTACACATCACAGTGATCCCCCCTCTCTGCTTCCAGCTTGTGTGGTGTAAAGAAGGCTCTAATACTACTGTGTGATACTGGCGTGCGAAAATTCGCATATACGAAAATTAGCATATGCGAATTTTCGCATATGCGAATTTCACATATGTTAATTTTCGCATACGCGTATTTTCGCATACGCGGAAATAAAACGAGAATATAACGAATATGCGAATATTCGCGAATATATGACGAATATTCGTCCATATATTCGCGAATATTCGCGAATTCGAATATGGCCTATGCCGCTCAACACTACTGCTCATCACCACTTTGGTATATATATATATATATATATATATATATATATATATATATATATATACACACGCTGTGTGAGTTTGTGCTTTAGGGTGTACACCCTAATGCAATAGGCTGTATGGTTCTACATGTTCAACTATCAAGCAGATCACCCCTCCGATTTATTCCCCACTTACTTCTGCTTGGTTAAAATACCCTGCACTCTATTCCTATCCCGGCAGGTAGTAGCCGGCTCGTGCTTCTCCTACACATAGGTCTTGGTAATTGTATGGCCGTTCTCTTTGGTCTCCACCAGTGGCCAGCTCAGTACATGTAGAATTTATCCGTAGACAGTATGGAGGACTCACTCATACACAACTACAATGCTGCTATCAAGAAGTTTCGGTTGATCAGCATTACTGTATGTGCTAGCAATGATGCCCAACATCTGGATGGGCACCGGATCACTGCAGATAGACAGACTGTCTAGGGGTCATCACGAGCTGTGAAACCACAATCTGCTTCCAATGTTTATATTGTCTGAGCAATGTACAAATCGACTCAAAAGCCACATCAGGCCATTGTATATACAGTCAAATGGCAGCAATGATTGATCGTGTGTTTGCACGTCTAAACGGAGTCCATTTTAGGAATACTGAGCATGATATCCTCTCTTTAACTTATCTCCTGAACACTGATAAATTCTTGTAATAACTCTGCTTTATCCCGCTAATCCATCCTCTATTTATATTTTGTTGGACGGGGCCCAAACTACTGTACTACACTTGGCATGTCGCTGCTCTCCCCTTTCAAGTCCAAGGTCTTAATACCCCGAGCGATGGTTGTGCGAGTCTTGTGCTGGACTGGTCCTGACTGGCATCTGCTCTATTGCTTTCTGACAAGAGAAGCTGCATATGAATGTGACTATTCAGCAGGAAAGGTGAGCGGCCGTCTACTGCTGCTACACCGCAGATTGAGACATTAAATGGGGGAGATTTATCAAAACCAAGAGGAAAACTTGCCCAGTTGCCCATAGCAACCAATCAGCTTGCTGCTTTCATTTTTATGAAGGCCTGTGAAAAATGAAAGAAGCGATCTGATTGGTTGCTATGGGCAACTGGGCAAGTTTTCCTCTGCACAGGTTTTGATAAATCTCCCCCCATTACGTACTGGAACTTGTAGTTCTGCAAGAAACAAAGGGGGAGATTTATCAAAACCTGTGCAGAGGAAAAGTTGCCCAGTTGCCCATAGCAACCAATCAGATTGCTTCTTTCATTTTGCAGAGGCCTAGTTAAAAATGAAAGAAGCGATCTGATTGGTTGCTATGGGCAACTGGGCAACTTTTCCTCTAGACAAGTTTTGATAAATCTCCCCCAAAATGTCTATATTGCACTGTCTGACAGATACATACAGTGATCCCTCAACTTACAATGCCCTCAACATACAATAGTTTCAACATACAATGGTCTTTTCTGGACCATTGTAACTTGAAACCAGACTCAATATACAATGCTACGGACAGTCCAGATCTGTGAAACGTGTCAATGGCAGAAAGATCTGACCAATCAAAATGGACATTCATTGGTAAAACCCCTGTATTAGCGCGTGCACTGTAGTACTGAAGCGCATGCACTGAATTCCTGTCTGGTAGCGCCCCCTACAGTACAGGGAGGTATTACATGTTCTGTACTCTTTACCTGTACCATGATTAGCTGCTCCTATGGACACCAGGTGAGGGCGGCTCCATTTTACTTTTTTAGGAAATTGTGTGTACTGTACAGGACCCTGAAGAAACTCCTCTACATAGACCAGTGTTTCCCAACCAGGGTGCCTCCAGCTGTTGCAAAACTACAACTCCCAGCATGCCCGGACATCCGAAGGCTGTCCGGGTATGCTGGGAGTTGTAGTTTTGCAACAGTTTTGCCGAAGTTGTAGTTTTGCCGAAGTTGTAGTTTGTAGTTTTGTAGTTTGTAGTTGTAGTTTTGCCGAAGTTGTAGTTTTGCCGAAGGCTGTCCGGGTATGCTGGGAGTTGTAGTTTTGCAACAGCTGGAGGCACCCTGGTTGGGAAACTCTGACCTAGACAGTGATTTACAGCTCCCAGCAGATCTTTCTTACTTTTATATGTAAGGACTTTGCTTTATCTGTATTACTTATCTACTTATTTTTCTTTAATCCTCACTTTTTCCTATTTTTGGATGACATTTTGGTGGCTTCAGAACCAATTACCAGGTTTCCATAGAGTTATGGACTCAACATACAATGGTTTCAACATACAATGGTCGTCCTGGAACCAATTAATATTGTAACTTCAGTGACCACTGTATTTGATTGGTAAATAGATAAATAGATTTGATTGAACCATTGAACAAATGATGTCCTCTTGTAGCAGGTCCCATGTTACAAGTCCCATTTGCAACCTCATTAATGGAAGCAGATGAAGTTGAAAACAATGGGGAGTGGGGAGCAAGAGTAATGGAAGCAGCCGGCCGTACGTATGTGCGGTGTCCAGTCTCCCAATGCAGCTGCCAGTGGGAGCAAAAAGGAAGAACCTTGTCCATTGATCCATTGTGGCGATCCACTCTAAATGTTCACTTTACTCCTGCATTTGGTTTTGGGCCGGCCCCTCTGAACCTCTATGTGGCGGCCTGGCTGGACGATCAGGCAAAGCTCAGGATGAGTTGGGTAATGTTAAAATGAATACTTTAAAACTAATGTTAAAATGAATGTTGGATATAGGAGTGAGATTTTGTCAATATGTATAGTGCGCACAAAGGGATTTAGCAAAGGAGATAGGCCTGAGAAATCTAAGAGAGTGATGGGCCTGGTTGGCCTCTTGGTCTGGTGCAAAGTAGAAGTGTATGGTCATAGATAGATGATTGATAGATATATAGATAGACAGACAGACAGACAGACAGACAGATAGATAGATAGATAGATAGATAGATAGATAGACAGATATGAGATAGATAGATAGATAGATAGATAGATAGATAGATAGATAGATATGAGATAGATAGACAGACAGACAGACAGGCAGACAGACAGACAGACAGACAGACAGACAGACAGACAGACAGATAGATAGATAGATAGATAGATAGATCTGAGATAGATAGATATACAGACACAGACAGACAGACAGACAGATAGACAGACAGACAGACAGACAGACAGACAGATAGATAGATAGATAGATAGATAGATATGAGATAGATAAATAGATAGATAGATAGATATGAGATAGATAGATAGATAGATAGACACAGACAGACAGACAGACAGACAGATAGATAGATAGATAGATATATATGAGATAGATATGAGATAGATAGATAGATATGAGATAGATAGACATACACAGACAGACAGACAGATAGATAAATATGAGATAGATAGATATGCGATAGATATGAGATAGATAGATAGATAGATAGATAGATAGATAGATAGATATACAGACACAGACAGACAGACAGACAGAGAGACAGACAGACAGACAGATAGATAGATATGAGATAGATAGATATGAGATAGATAGATAGACACAGACAGACAGACAGACAGACAGACAGACAGATAGATAGATAGATAGATAGATAAGAGATAGATAGATATGAGATAGATAGATAGATATGAGATAGATATGAGATAGATATATAGATAGATAGATATGAGATAGATAGATAGATAGATAGATAGATAGATAGATATGAGATAGATATGAGATAGATAGATAGATATGAGATAGATATGAGATAGATAGATATGAGATATATATGAGATAGATAGATATACAGACACAGACAGACAGATAGATAGATATGAGATAGATAGATATGAGATAGATAGATAGATAGATAGATAGACACAGACAGACAGACAGACAGACAGATAGATAGATAGATATGAGATAGATAGATAGATAGATAGATAGATATGAGATAGATAGATAGATATGAGATAGATAGATAGATATGAGATAGATAGATAGATAGACACAGACAGACAGACAGACAGATAGATAGATAGATAGATATGAGATAGATAGATAGATAGATAGATATGAGATAGATAGATAGATAGATAGATAGACACAGACAGACAGACAGACAGACAGACAGATAGACAGACAGACAGACAGACAGATAGATAGATATGAGATAGATAGATAGACACAGACAGACAGACAGACAGACAGACAGATAGATAGATAGACAGATAGGTGATAGATAGATAGACAGATAGGTGATAGATAGATAATATTTATAGATAAGAGTCCATCTTCCTCCCTGTGAAGCCGGTAGTGATGTGTAAAGCCTCCTCCGGCAGTATTACGGAGTGTCTCCCGGGGAGAGAGGTATTGTCACCCTTTAGCTGCTCAGTTTGTTACTAAGTAATAGAACAAACATATCTGGGCTACTTAGCAAACAGCAGATGAGATAATTATCCTTTAGGGACTGTGGAGAGCACTGATCAATAATTACAATGGGAAAATCCAGACCTGTCCCTTAACCCAGTGAGATACAGTATCTCATTGCCCAAATCAAACAGTTAAATCAAATTTTATGTGTATTAATTGTAAAATTAGGGAAATTTTCGGCAAATACCAAACTGTTTGAGTTTTTTCTTCATTCATCTTTAGCTGCAGAAGACATGCAGGTACATTGAGAGGAAAAGTACATGTAAGGTGTTGTGGACCCTGTGGATTGTGTTGTGGACCCTGATCCCACTGCTCTGCCCCTTCTGGTCTCAATCTCAACATAAAGAAGAGGCCAGTGGGTCAGCCCTGTGGCCAGTGATTGTGAAGGCTTAAGACTAAAATCATCAACTGATGCCAGAAAATTAAACAGATTTGTAAATTACTTCTCATTAAAAATATGAATCCTTCCAGTACTTATCAGCTGCTGTATGATCCACAGGAAGTTCTTTTCTGAATTCATTTTCAGTCTGACCACAGTGCTCTCTGCTGACACATCTGTCCATTTTAGGAACTGTCCAGAGTAGGAGCAAATTCCCATAGCAAACCTTTTCTGCTCTGGACATTTCCTGACATGGACAGAGGTGTCAGCAGAGAGCACTGTGGTCGGACAGAAAGTAAATCCAAAAAGAACTTCCTCTGTAGCAGCATATAGCACCTGATAAATACTGGAAGGATTAAGATTTTTAATGAGAAGTAATTTATAAATCTGTTTAACTTTCTGCGGAGTACCCCCTTTTTTTTTATCAACTGGGGCCAGAAAGTTAGACAGATTTGTAAATTACTTCAATTAAAAAATCTTAATCTTTCCAGTACTTATTAGCTGCAGAATACTACAGAGGAAATTATTTTCTTTTTGGAACACAGTGCTCTCTGCTGACATCTTGACCACAGTGCTCTCTGTTGACATCTCTGTCCATTTTAGGAACTGTCCAGAGCAGCATATGTTTTCTATGGGGATTGTCTCCTACTATGGACAGTTCTTAAAATGGACAGATATGTCAGCAGAGAACACTGTGCTCGTGATGTCAGCAGAGAGCTCTGTGTTCCAAAAAGAAAATATTTTCCTCAGTGGTATTCAGCAGCTAATAAGTACAGGAAGGATTAAGAATTTTCAGTTGAAGTAATTTACAAATCTGTTTAACTTGGAACACAGAGCTCTCTGCTGACATCACGAGCACAGTGCTCTCTGCTGACATCTCTGTCCATTTTAAGAACTGTGAAGAGTAGGATAAAATCCTCATAGTAAACATATGCTGCTCTGGATAGTTCCTAAAATGGACAGAGATGTCAGCAGAGAGCACTGTGCTCATGATGTCAGCAGAGAGCTCTGTGTTCCAAAAAGAAAAAAAAATTCCTCCGTAGCATTCAGCAGCTAATAAGTACTGGAAGGATTAAAGGGTACCTCTCATCAAATAAACTTTTCATATATTTTAGATTAATGAATGTTGAATAACTTTCCAATAGCATGTTAATGAAAAATATGCTTCTTTCTATTGTATTTTTCCCGATCAGTCCTGTCAGCAAGCATTTCTGACTCATGCTGGAGTCCTAAACACTCAGAGCTGCCAGCCTGCTTTGTTCACAGCCAAACAGGCTGTGAACAAAGCAGGCTGGCAGCTCTGAGTGTTCTCCTTTGTGAACAAAGCAGACTGGCAGCTCGTAATGTTTAGGACTCCAGCATGAGTCTGAAATGCTTGCTGCCAGGACTGGTAGGGAGACCCCTAGTGGTCATTTCTTCAAAGTGGAAAATTAAATAGAAAGAAGCATATTTTTTAATAACATGCAATTGTAAAGTTATTCTGCATACATCAATCTATAATATATCAAAAGTTTTTTTGATGAGAGGTACCCTTTAAGATTTTATAATAGAAGTCATTTACAAATCTGTTTAACTTTCTGGCATCAGTTGATTTAAAAGGAAAAAAAAAAAAAGTTTTCCACCGGAGTACCCCTTAAATCATGATCCAGATGTAAACAAAACCAAACTTAGATGCTACTTACACTACTTTGGATATTTGGTATTTGCTTGTGTGATTGTTTTTTATTGGCCGTCGTCCAAAAGCTGAAGCCCGAGTTTTGATTTAAAAATAAAAATAAAAAAATGAGTTAATGTCTGCACTTTGTTTCATTGTAATGAAGTAGGGGGGGGGGGGACAATAGGCCGTGTTTCCTCCGTTTTAACAGCACGCCCTGGAAAGTCCACATCTCTGTGACAAGATGAAGAAGCTGTGTAATCTCATCCAACAAATGATCTCACTTTGACCCTCACACTAAGTTTGCGATTAAACACAAACAGACGCGTTTTCGGATATTGATTCTAACTAATGTCTGATCCTAACAGGCCTGATGTTATTGAGGCTGGCGTAGAAGAGAAGGAGTGTCACCATTATACTGAAGAGTCCTGGATAAGATCACAATCACCTCCGTGTGATTCTATCAGGAGAGAAGAGAGTAGAAAGGGTAATTATAATCTATAGATCAGTGTTTCCCAACCAGGATGCCTCCAGCTGTTGCAAAACTACAACTCCCAGCATGCCCGGACAGCCGTTGGCTGTCCGGGCATGCTGGAAGTTGTAGTTTTGCAACAGCTGGAGGCACCCTGGTTTGAATACACTGATCGATAGATATTGGACATTAGGGAGCTGAATGTAGATGGGGACAGTGACACGAGTTATACTACACTATTTACACCATTGTTTGTATTAGGGTATGTTCACACTGAGGAATAGGAGAGGAATCCTCGAGTAAAAATTCTGCCGCGGAATTTATGTTTATTTTTTGTGCAAAATTCGCAATGGATTTGTGTGAAAATCGCAAACTGAATTAACAGGAATTTTTTTTTATTTATTTATTTATTTTTGCTGGACTATAACCACCAATTAGAATTTCCCTTTTTATTTATTTATTTTTTTGCACAGAATTTCCGCATTAATTTTGCGCAAACTCCGTGCAACAAACAATTTTGAGCGAATTATTATTTTTTTTTTTACCATGGGCTTCTGCTCACGTATTCCACAAGAAGATTGATCATGCTCTTTCTTCTGTGGAACGGAATTCCGCAAGCGGAATTTACGCAGTGTGAACAGTGCAGAGTAAAAATACATTGAAGTCAATGGCAAAACACAGTAACATGTTTCATAAGGTTGAAAAAAAGACCAGAGTCCATCAAGTTCAACCTATAACCCTAATGAGTCCCTACTGAGTTGATCCAGAGGAAGGAAAAAAAACCTCATACTAGAGGTAAAAATTCCTTCCTGACTCCAAACATGGAAGTCAGAATAAATCCCTGGATCAACCTTCTGTCCCTATAAATCTAATTTACATAACCAGCGATGTTATTACTCTCCAAAAATGCCCCTTTTTGAACTCTATTACAGAGTTCCCCATGACCACCTCCCTCGGGAGAGAATTCCACAGTCTCACTGCTCTTACAGTAAAGAACCCCCGTCTGTGCTGGTGTAGAAACCTTCTTTCCTCTAGATGTAGAGGATGCCCCCTTGTTATAGATACAGTCCTGGGTATAAATAGATCATGGGAGAGATCTCTGTACTGTCCCCTGATATATTTATACATAGTTATTAGGTCTCCCCTAAGCCTTCTTTTTTCTAAACTAAATATCCCTTTAACTAAGTTCCCCCACATTAGGTTGGCAGTATAGTTCCCCCACATTAGGTTGTAGTTCCCCCACAGTAGGCAGGCAGTATAGTTACCCCATATTAGGTTGGCAGTATAGTTCCCCCACATTAGGTTGAAGTTCCCCCACAGTAGGCAGGCAGTATAGTTCCCCCCACATTAGGTTGGCAATATAGTTCCCCCCACATTAGTTGGCAGTATAGTTCCCCCACATTAGCTTGTAGTTCCCCCACATTAGGATGGCAGTATAGTTCCCCCCACATTAGGTTGGCAGTATAGCTCCCCCCACATTAGTTGGCAGTATTGTTCCCCCCAAATTTGGTAGGCAGTGCCCCCACAGGCATACAGTCTTCAGCCATATACAGTGTATGGCTGGAGGCTGTATGCCTGTGTACTGCTCCACTTCAGTGGTCCGACCACAGCTCCTCCTGTCCGGCCATAGCAGTAGGTCCCGGGACAGGAGGTCGGAGCACCGAAGATGACGTGCTGCTGGTAATTTACCATGCGCATGTCCTCGCTGCTCTGCTCCGCTCTGCTGTTTCTATGGGCGCACGCACAGGACGTCAGTGACGTCCCTGTGTGCTCTACCTCCTAGCGGTCCCTGCGTTTTTAAAGCTATGCGGGGCCGCAGAAAGGTAGCCCCGGCCAACTGCAGCACTCGGCTTATAAGACGACCCCAGACTTTTGGGAACATTTTCCGGGGTTAAAAAGTCATCTTATACGCCGGAAAATACAGTAGTTAAAGAACATTTTGGGGTTAGTTTTACTCTCTTTGGCAATGAGTCTTTCTGTCTCTATTTTTGCGGCTTTTATCTGTTTATTACATATTTTAAATTTTTCTCTATAGTGTTTTAATGCTTTTTCACTGCCGTCCTGTTTTAGTAGTTTAAATGCTTTATTTTTGTCATTTATTGACCCCTTAAAAGTTTTATTCTTCCATATTGGTTTTCTTTTATTTATGACCCTTTTATTCCCTTAAGGTATATACCTCTTACAGAGAGAATTTAAAATATTCTTAAAAGTCTCCCATTTAGTGTCAGCATTCTTGTTTTTGAGGACATTATCCCATTTTATATTGTTAAGGGCTTCTCTGAGTTGATCAAACTTTGCCTTCCTACCTGGCGCGCGATGTGCCGAACTCGAGCGCCAGGTAGACAACACACTGTTCAGCGATCCCAGTCTTTTTGACAGATCGCCCTGTCTGTCCCCCTAATAATTGAGTCCCCCACTACCAGTACCTGTCTGGCCTGCCCATGCACTCCTCCTTCCCTCCTTACTGGAGCAGACACCCCCACTGGCATTTAGAAACAGAGTCCTCCTGCAGTACTGCTAGCTCCGAAATGGCATCCCCCTCATCTGTCATCCAGGCAAACTTGTTGGGTTGTGCCAGATCAGAACGACACTTTTCCCTCTACCCCGTTTTCTAACTGTAACCCAGCTAGCTGCCTGACTGTCCTGCACCTCCGTCCTACTATCCTCCCCCCACCTCTACCCTAGAGAGTACTTGTTCAATTAGCAGGAGACTCCTCTCCAAGTTGTCAATGCATCTCAGTGTTGCCAGTTGCTCCTCTAGATCCAGGATCTGGCTTCAAATGAACAACTCGCACACATCTTGCACAGCAGTATGCACCAAACTGCTGTTCAAGGATAGCATACATCACGCAAGATATACACCGGACTGCATTTTCCAACATGGAAGCCATCTAGTTATGGGGATTTCACAGATTAATACTGTTGAGCGGCATAGGCCATATTCGAATTCGCGAATATTCGCGAATATATGGACGAATATTCGTCATATATTCGCGAATATTCGCATATTCGTTATATTCTCATTTTATTTTCGCGTATGCGAAAATACACATATGCGAAAATTAACACATATAAGAATTCGCATATGCGAATATTGGCATATGCTAATTTTCGCATATGCGAATTTTCGCATATGCGAATTTTCGCGCGCCAGTCTCACACAGTAGTATTAGAGCCTTCTTTAAACCACACAAGCTGGAAGCAGAGAGGGGTGATCACTGTGATGTGTACTGTGAAGAAAAAAAAAAAAAAAAAATGAATATTCGTAATTACGAATATATAGCGCTATATTCGCGAAATTCGCGAATTCGCGAATATGCGATATTCGCGAATAATATTCGAATTGCGAATATTCGCGAGCAACACTACAGATTAACAGCCAAAAACAGACAGTAACTATTAGATTTAAATTCTCAGTATACCTTGTTATGAGTTTAAAGTCCCTACAGTGTAAGGAAAGTAACACTCACAGCGATCTCAAATTCCTGCTTTCAAACTCCTGTTTTACAACTCTCTTTCAACTGCCTCTCTTCCAAAGCAACACTCAGACAGAGTAAGCTGAATTCTTCTAAGCAGAGAATTTAAGAGGAATTACTCGAGTAAATTCCTCTTGAATTACTCAGTGTGAACGCACTCTTACAGGTACAAAAGTTACAGCAGACACAAATATTTTATATTGATAACCCTGCATTCAACCTTAAAGTGTACCTGTCATCATTAAAAACGTTTTATATAATGTAGATAATACCATTATATGTATATTTGTAATATACATTGTTAAAAAAAAATAGTATATATTTGCCTGTGCGTCTCTATGAGGAGTCCAAATACAGGAAGTGAGGGCGGGACAAGTAGGACTCCTGGCTTGTCAATTATCCTGATGTGTGAGCCGGTAGCATGTCACATAGCCACAGAGCATACAGTCCTGCTTGTCCTCGGTGCACAGAGCCCTGCTTGTCCACATTCACTTCCTGTATTTGGTCTCCTCATAGAGACACACAGGAAATAGCTGCAGGGACAAAAATATACACATTTGTTAATCAATGTATATTACAAATATACTTAGAATGGTATTATCTACATTATATTAAAAAAAATTGTTGTTGACAGGTACACTTTAACCTTTTGTCCCATCAGATAAAGGGAGCCACTAGCAGTAGATGGTGCAGCACCATAGGAATTTTTGCACATGGAGCCTTACTACAAGAAGTCCCTTTAACACCTTGATAAAGTCATGCTATATGTATATATTGTACTTATATATTATATATTGTTATTTGTTATCCATTGAGCCCAGAAAATCTTACTTTTGTAAATTGGGAAGATATCAGAGGATCTTTGTGCAAGAACAGTATGGGAGCACTTTTTTTCTATCTATTTAAATGGTGATGATGAAGTGCTAGAAAATCCCTTTTCAGTGTTGTGATAGTCCACAAGAAATTGTTAAACTTTGTGGAAATGAATGTTCTGTTCTCCTTACAGGGTTATTCCCATCTCAGAATGCTATCTCCATTTCCATTTTGATTGGTGGAGGTCAACCTGTTTGGATCCTCCACCGGCACCAATCCTTAGAATAGAGCTGAAATGTCCCCCAGCGCTTGCAGCTGGCACTCCTTGGTTTATTGTTTATGGAGCTATCAAACATTGTCGTATTGCGTTTATTTTAGGGGACATTTGGCCTCCATTCTATGGATCTATTGGGTGGTCCAAGCTGACAGATCCCCACCGATCAGCATGTTATCTCCTATTCTGTGGATAGAACATAACACGCTGAAATAGGAATAACCTTTCAAAGGCGTGAACATACATGGGTATAAAAACATTTTTCTAATCTGCCCAAACCCCACCACTGCCATTCTGATGCTCACCGAATCTCTCTTGGTCTATCATTCCTGAACCAGTCTCCAAACACAAGAAATGCCTTGACCCACCGCCACCAGTTATTGGCTGAGCGGGCAATTCCTTATATCAAGACATATCAAGACAATTCCTTATATCAAGACATATCAAGACAATTCCTTATATCAAGACATATCAAGACAATTCCTTATATCAAGACATATCAAGACAAATCCTTATACCAAGACATAGCCAGGAAACATAAACATGTGTCGGCAGATAAGAACCATTAGGCCCTTCTAGTCTACCCAATAATCTGAATCCTATCAATAGTCCCTGGCCCTATCTTATATGAAGGATAGCCATATGCTTATCCCATGGAAGTAGAGACCACTGGACTGACAGTCTTGGGAATTAGGCCGGTGAGTATTTTATACACATATCTGTTTACGCTAGACAACCCTTTTAAGTGAGATCCTATTGACTTAATGAAGCAATATTTTTAAAGGTATCATGGCCCCCTTGCATCTTACACTTGTCAGCTAGTTGCTAGGTGGATGGAACATGCATATAATAAACAATTCGAGCCTAATATAAGGAATATATTAGAGAGGTGGAATTAATGTTATGTGCTATTCCATCCTTATATTTTCTGCTAGACACCCCCTCTAAAGGAAACATACTCTAAAGATGTTTATGTGCATTTAAATGTGGAAATGAAAGGATTTTTCCTGGACTTTTTTTTCTTCTCAATGGCCTCTCCTCAGGATAGATCATCTATATCTGACACCTGGGGGTACTACACCTGGCACCCCCTGCCGATCAGCTGTGTGAGAGAGGTGACGGTATATACAGTAAAAATAGACAGAAGCAGAGGCCATACTCATTGAAGTGAATGGGCACTAATTTGCAGTCACCCAGCATAGCCACTATACAATGTACAGTGCTGTCTGCTTCTGCCTGTTTTTACTGTATTTGTGGGCACCATAGCTCTGTAAAATACCCAATATTGGACCCCCACACAGAGGAAGAAATGACGCAAGGGCTAAAAGCATAAAGAAGGGGTCCAAATGATCTTAAAAGATGTGAAGATGGGATAGTTGATGTTAATGTGAACAGTGATTTGGGCCATGATTATACTTGAACAGTGATTTGGGCCATGAGCTAACATTAGTCCTCTTGGTGTTTTTAAGGGTACATACGACCCCATTAGCTTTATTTCATTAGGAAACCCTGAAATTGCTCTATAAAAAAAAAAAAAGGATCCAGACCAGTGAAATAAACCCACAAGCAACACTTTACATGACACCAATCTTCGAGTTCCTCCAGGAATAATAACAATTCTGTACTTTGATGCAGAGAAAAACGTCCTCCAGCAAACACTAAAATGCCTCATATACGTTTTACAAATATGAAGCCCATTTTATGGGATCTGGCATAGAGGTCGCACCAGGCCATCCCTGTCTGTTCTAGAAAATCACTTTACCTGATATTGCTATCAGAAAATGTATTAGGAGAGGAGATCAATATCTCAATATCTCTTTATGAGCAAAAACATGAACACATGTGCCACAGAGCTCGCAAACCGAGCTGTCATTATTCTTAATAAAGGCAGACGAGAGGCAGTGTGTCAAATATTTAACCCCTATATGTACCTCGCATTCGGCCATGCATTTTACTCATTATTGTTTAAACTGATTTTCCGCATGCAGTAAATTATTCTGTAGGAGAGAAGATCGGCGCGGCAGTGAAATGAACGAGCAGAGAGGTTACTGAACCGTGTAGCTAGGCAGCCTGATATAGCTGTTCCAGAACCATATTGGCATCTATGCAAGATATTGAAATTTATGAATATTGATTGTAAGGATTCAGAGAAGAAGGCCGGTCTCCTATCAGTGTCACCCAAAACCAAGACACTACTGAACGTCCCAGTAATACTTCAGGCAGGCGTCAGACGTAGCTATAATTATTAAACAAAGGAGGCAAAACCAGCAAAAGTCCCTGAAGACAGAGCATCCTTAGAATCTATAACAAATTCTTAAAGAAGCTGTGTGTGGGGACTTTGTTTTTACTTTTAGAAAGCTTCGCCATCAGGGGACTCAGGGGTGTAGCTATAGGGGGTGCAGAGATAGCTGTTACACTGGGGCCCTAAAGCATATCTGCACTTTAGAGACTAGTATTATTTATAATAGGCACATTGGGCCCAGTTGCAAATTTTGCATCGGGGGCCAAAAGCTAAAAATTTAACCTCTGAGAGGACCGTTATAACAAAAGGTAGCATACTCACCAGCCCTGATCCCCTGATGCTGCTGTTCTGATGGCTCTCAATTTCCAGGTCCTCTCTGCTTCTGCCTGGGTCTGATAACTTGCCAATCCAACAGGGACTTCCCAGTCAGCCAATCACCTTTGCACTATTTTTTGGCAGAATGGGCAGTTCCTGTGAGATTGGCAAGTTATCAGAAGCAGGAAGAAGTGAAGAGCACCTGGGGAAAGGAAGCCATTAGAATGGCAGCATCAGGGGATTTAGGGCAAGTGAGCATTTTATTCAGGAGGCAGCTCCACTCTACTTGCTCCCTTGTATTCATTCACACAATGAATTTACTCAAGCCACATCCAGATCCGCATTTAGTTCTGGGTACAAGGAATATAAATTGTATGGTCGCTGCAATTGGGGCAATTGCTCTGATTTGTGCATGCAACAAATTTGCACTTATAATAGTAACTTCAGGCAGTTCCAAATCTGTAACAACCCCTCACCCCACCTCTATCGACAATGTGCCATTTAGAAAACTGGTGTCTTCACCTGGTGTCAGTCTCCTTAACCACTTAGGGACCAAGGTCGTACAGGTACGCCCTTACGTCCAGGTACTTAAGGACCCAGGGCATACCTGTACGCCCGTGGGAATTCCACTCCCCGCCGCTCACCATTATTCAGCAGGCATCCCATGACAACTCCTGGGGGTGGGGGGGTCATGAGACCCTGAATTCACACCGGCGATTTGCGACAATTCCGGTCATACGCGTCACGTGTGACCCGATTACCGGGAAATAGAAAGTGATCGGTGGTATACCATACACTGCCAATCACCTCCTGTAGCTAGGGGGAGGTGGCAATCCCGTCACCTCCCCAGGAGCGCTGCTATTGGTCCGATGATCAATAGCAGATAGCAGGGGAGGGGGTTAATGTCCCCTTCTGTCAGCTCTGTTCACCCACTGATCTCAGTCAGCGGGCAGAGCTGAGAGAAGAAGCCAGGGACCCCCCTCTGCCAAGATCTGTTCCCCTCAGGGAAGAGAAAGTGGAGTCCTGCCACCCTTAGTGCAGGGACAGCTGAAGTGAGGAAAAGGTAGGTAAAAGAAATCCCCCCCACGACCCCTAATAGGTCCCAAGTGTCCGCTACCCATTTTTTAGCATGAGCATTATGTTATAATATAACGGTGTGTGACTTACAATCACACACCGTTATATGGTTTGCACCCCAAGCACACACTCATACACACTTCCCCCGCCCCCAGCACTCATGCCCTCCCACCACCGTAGAAAAAACAAGTGATGGCCCACAGGGCATATTCGGTGGAGGAGGCATATGCTTTACTTGCCTCCGATACCGAATCTTCCAGTGAGGATGAGAAAGATCCTACATTCCTGTGTTCTCCCTCGTCCTCCTCATCATCTAGCGCTGATGATGAGACCCCTGAATGGCAGCGGAGATGCCACCAGGCGAGGCCACCCCCACCTCCATGATAGTGACCCAGTGGCCGACACTAGTACTAGTGGCCATGCCGCTCATAATAGGAGTCCGACCCCCCAGACAAGGCCCCTGACTATGCTCCTGCTCTTCCGAGACATGGTGTGCACCCGCAATGCTGTTTTCATCCAAATATGAGGTATGTCCTTACTCCAAAGAAATGTATTTACAATTTGTGGGGGGCATTTTCTCCTGTTACCACTTGTGAATATGAAAAATTTGGGGTAATCCCAGAATTTTTGTGTAAAAAATAAAATTTTTCCTTTTCACATCCCACTGTGAAATTAACATTGGGTGTTAAGGCTCACTGTACTGCTTATGTTCTTAGTATGCCATGTGGGTGTTTTTTTTTTTTTTTTGCTGTTCTGGCACCATAGGGGCTTCCTAAATGTGACATGCCCCCGCATTGTAGTTCGCAAGCAGAGCACTTGACGTCCACACATGGGGTATTTCCATACTCAGAAGAAATGGGGTTACACATTTTAGGGGACATTTTCTCCTATTACCCCTTGTAAAAATGTTACATTTGGGGAAAAAATGCATTTTAGTTCATTTTCATTTTAGTTTCAAAAATTCATTTACACATCCGACTTTAAGGAAAAGTCGTCAAACACCTGTGGGGTGTTAAAGCTCACTGTACCCCTTGTTACGTTCCTTGAGGGGTGTAGTTTCCAAAAAAGCATGCCATGTGTTTTTTTTTTTTTTTTTTTTTTGCTGTTCTGGCACCATAGGGGCTTCCTAAATGCGACATGCCTCCCAAAAACCATTTCAGCAACATTCGCTCTCCAAAATCCCACAGTTGCTCCTTCTTTTCTGAGCCCTCTAGTGCACCCACAGAGCACTTTATATTCACATATGAGGTATTTCCTTACTCAAGATAAATTTGGTTACAAATTTTGGGGGCATTTCTTTCCTTTTATTCCTTGTAAAAATTCAAAAAAATGGCTCTACAACAACTTGCAAGATGAAGATTTTGAATTTTCTCCATCACTTTGCTGCTATTCCTGTGAAACGCCTAAAGGGTTAACAAACTTTCTGAATGTCATTTTGAATACTTTTAGTGGTGCAGTTTCTATAATGAGGTTATTTGTGGGGTATTTCTCACAGATAAGCCCCTCAAATCGACTTCAAACTTAACTGGTCCCTGAAAAATTCAGATTTTGAATTTTTCGTGAATATTTTGAAAATTGCTGCTATACTTTGAAGCCCTCTAATGTCTCCAAAAAGTAAAAAACATGTCCACTTTATGATGCTATCATAAAGTAGACATACTGTATGTGTGAATCAATATATAATTTATTTGGAATGCCCATTTTCGTTACAAGCAGAAAGTTTCAAACTTAGAAAAATTGTAAATTTTCATGAAATTTGGGGATTTTTCCCCAACAAAGGATGCAAGTAACAACGAAGAGTACCTGTTTGGTGACAGGTACTCTTTAAATGGGTACTCCGGCACTTAGACATCATATCCACTATCCGCTGGGGACCCCCGGGATCTTGCACGCTGCCCCCCGTTAAAATCAGTCCCCGGAGCATGTTCGTGATTGTGACATCACGGCTCTGCCCCCGTGTGACGTGAAGCTCTGCCCCCTCAATGCAAGCCTATGGTAGGGGGCGTGACAGCTTTCACACCCCCTCCCATAGACTTGCAATGAGGGGTGGGGCGTGAAGTCATGATGTCATGGTCTCACGTCACCATGGTCGGGAGCCGAAGCCATGGGCGTTTCTGGAATCCGCAACAGGTGAGTCCTGCAGCCGAGATCCCAGGGGGTCCCCAGTGGCGGGACCCCCGCGATCTGACATCTTATCCCCTATCCTTTGGATAGGGGATAAGATGTCTAGGGACGGAGTACCCCTTTAAGCTTCAAGGTCCAGGTTCAACAACTTTCTCTGCACCTCCTACAGCAGTGTGGACTTCCAGATGTTGCAAAACTGCTGTTCATTCCTGGAGAAATTATGTCCCATTCCCGGGATCGGCTGATCAGCTTGTTATGCTGTATACCAGTGGTCCCCAAACTGTGGACCTCCAGCTGTTGCAAAACTACAACTCTCCGCAGGGCCTACTGGGAGTTGTTGTTTTGCAACATCTGGAGGTCCACAGTTTGGGGACCACTGCTCTACAGCTATGCCTTTTCCAGGGACATACACACATGGGCTGTTGATATTACTAGCTACTCATAGCTTGAGGCTCATATCCTAGATATAATATAGAGTGTTTTCTCTGTATCTGATACAGTGCATGCAAAAAATAAAATTACAATCTGATCTGTAGTGCCGCTTGGGCGCAGAACACTTTTTCTTTCTTGGTCTGATAGATCCGCGAATTACACTTTTGGTCTTGTAACAATGATGTAAAGGCCATGTTAGATCAGCGATACGCAGTTCTTCTTTATTCTCGCTCAGATAAACTTATATTTTACCTCTGTAAGGACTCGGCTATTCAGATGAAGAATGCCAGCTACATGAGGGGATAAGCTATTTAAAGCATCTTTGTGCAAAAAAAAAAAGAGAAAAACGCTATACGTACAAGCGACCATCTGATGACAATAGCTGCGGCGTGCGTATTCCGGGATCCTGGAAGCTCCTTTGCATAGCTCTGCCTTTTTTTTTAGTCTTGTAATCACAATATTTCCATCACAGAGATGACAATAGGCTATTGAAGTGTTCACACTGAACTTATTCCCAGTGGCCTCCTTGTAGATCAAAGACAGCGCATGTAAAAAACCTCGCAACTCCCCCTTAAGACCGTGTAAGACAAATACAAATTATGGACTCAATACCAAAGTTGGCTGAGTCAACAGGGACCTCTTATAAGAAGGACCCTCTCACCCAAGTTCAGTTTATTATACGCTATCATTTTATCCATCATTATTTTCTATGGTGTATGTATTGTTTAATAGGTTGTGTACTGACTGCTCCAATGTAAAATCTTTTACAAAACCTTGTAATAAAGAACTGGTCTACTAATATGGAATAGGGAAAATATTTAAAGGAAAACTGTCAGTAAATTTCCCCTGCACTAACCAGAGGTACTGGCTGGTAGTGCGGGGGACGCTGATCAATATGATGCCTACCATGCCCGGATCCGCCCCACCGTTCGCCCGTTATCTTCATTCTTCTGGATATGCAAATGAGCTGCTAACTGGCACAGGCGGGGTTACAAGGCTCCTTCTGGCACTCTGACGTCAGCGCCGGTCGTCCAGTCTTATGCGATAAGTCCTCCCCCAGTCTGAACTGTGTCCAGTGTTGTCAGAAAATCGCATGCTGATGCGAATGAAGTTTGCACCAGAAAGTGTACAGGACTTTGTTGGCGAAAAGCTTATGTCAAGAGGCGCTTGTGAAATAGAGAGGGGGGGGGGGGGAGCGAAGAAAAGACTGTTATCTGCCATTGAGGATAGTGCTGAAGTCCTGAACACGTGCTGAGGCAATGTTACGTGCCAAGATGTCTGCTGCCGTACCTGAAAGGGTTAATCTATTGGTAGAAAAGCGTGCAAAAGGATCCCGCCAAAGCCAGCATCCCCCCCCCCCTAGGGTAATTCCATCTGCCCTGCATAGTCACACCCCATACCACAAATATTCATCCCCTCCCTCCAACTGTTCATCCCCTCCCCGCTCTGTACTGGACCTCACTGAGGGAGGGGGGGGATGAATATCCATAAGCCGGGCGGCGCTGGGGACGAGCGGCGCTGACGTCAGAGTGCAAGAAGGAGCCTTGTAACCCCACCTGTGACAGTTAGCAGCTAATTTGCATATCCAGAAGAATGAAGATAACAGGTGAATGGCAGAGGCGGATCCAGGCATGATAGGCAGCATATTGATCAGCGTCCACCCAGTACCTCTGGTTAGTGTGGGGGGAGTTTACTGATAGTTTTCCTTTAAATGGGTACTCTGGTGGAAAACAATTTTTTAAATCAACTGGGGCCGGAAAGTTAAACAGATTTGTAAATTACTTCTATTTATAAATCTTAATCCTTCCAGTACTTATCAGCTGCTGTATGCTCCAGAGGAAGTTCTTTTCTTTTTTTTAATTCATTTTCTGTCTGACCACAGTGCTCTCTGCTGACACCTCTGTCCATGCCAGGAACTATCCAGTGTAGGAGCAAATCCCCATAGCAAACCTCTCCTGCTCTGGACAGTTCCTGACATGGACAGAGGTGTCAGCAGAGAGCACTGTGGTCAGACAGAAAAGAAGTTAAAAAAGAAAAGAACTTCCTCTGGAGCATACAGCAGCTGATAAGTACTGAAAGGATTACGATTTTTAATAGAAGTAATTTACAAATCTGTATAACTTTCTTGCACCAGTTGATAAAAAAAAAAATTATAATAAATTCCACCGGAGTACCCAAATCTGGGTCAGTATCATGGAAATAACATTAGGCTTCATGCAAAGACCCTGACTGGCATCAGATCACTCCATCTAGAATACTAGTCCAGTGCGTATTTGGATGATTCTTGCTTAGGAAATCTCTCACATCATATGATGCATTTGCACATTTCGTACTAATAAGACTAAAACTGAGCCCCATTTTTTTAAACAAGGTTTTTCAGGCAACATGTATCCTAAGTAAAGAGAAAGACAAACGGGTACAGCTTGTCATGCCTGACAAGGGGGCAGTAGGGGGCTGGGCCATAGTTAGGACAAAGAGGTAAGTCAAACAATAGCTAGGTGACTATGGACAGGAATGGTGTCAAGCGGTAGCAGTGGGGAGCAGTGGTCATGGTCTATCATTGTCTTCCTTGTTGGTGGTCATGGTCTGCCATTGTCTTCCTTGTCGTTGGTCATTGTCTACCATTGTCTTCCTTGTTGGTGGTCATGGTCTACCATTGTCTTCCTTGTTGGTGGTCATGGTCTACCATTGTCTTTCTTGTTGGTGGTCATGGTCTACCATTGTCTTCGTGTCAGTGGTCATGGCCTACCATTGTCTTTCTTGTCGGTGGTCATGGTCTACCATTGTCTTCTTTGTTGGTGGCCATGGTCTACCATTGTCTTCCTTGTAGGTGGTCATGGTCTACCAATGTCTTCCTTGTTGGTGGTCATGGTCTCCCTCAATTCCTTTGTTCCAAGACCAGCAAAAACAACCTGCATACCCTTCTTCGAGGTAAATTGACAATTGGAGTGATGGTTTGTTCTCCGATCAGCAGTCTGTAGAGGAGTGGTCATGGATGGCACCTACTGATGTGGTTGTGGGGGACTATCGAAGGTGTCATAACCTCCTATTTAATGATTAAATTGGTGTATGGCATTGTGATTCCTGATGCGGCAGGTAGAGAGAAGGTATGGGTAGTATCTTGACAGATTTGTCATCCCCAAGCCGGCAAGTTGCGACTGGGGTACAATATGTGGGAGATCTAGGACCTCCCCATAGATAACAATGTTAATGATTTTCATAACGATTTTACATTTCGTTAATATTATATTATATGATTAAAATCTTTAACAGAGAGACTGCTGTGGCCATTTTACCATCATCACATAGCATTTGTTATTTTTATACAGGCAATGGGTGGTGAAATGAATGTTTATGGCTGAGTACCCCTATAAATTGCAGTTCTCTAGTTATATAATATTCTTAAAAAATGTAGAAATATATATCCCTACATTCATCTGCTGTAGGTCTGCAAATATATATATATTTTTTTTATTTTTATTTTTTTGCTATTGCTAAATATTTTACAGCAGTTCAGTGAGAGAACCAGAAACTCCTTGGTGTTGATGTGTATTGGACAGGCTTCCATAGTCTTCATTATCAGCAGCCTCGGAATCCTTTCTAAAGTCTGTACTATCTGTGGCATCTAAGAGCTCAGGGTAAGGAGCTTTTCTCACCAAGAACCTTCTAAATGTCCTTTGTTAAAAGGTCTTACATCTGAAAAGTCATTTCAATTTACACAATTCACAACCAGGATTAGTATATAAAGAAGCTGCTAAACATGGACTATCGATTGGTAGAGAGTCACTGGGCTCCACTAGGTGCAAATGAAAAATATTCTACCTGCTATACGCTTGTCAATAAGTGCAAGTGGTTAAAAAAACAAGATTGTGTAGTTAGGACAACTTGCCATAGACAGCAGGGTCTCTTAGATTTCATCGCTGGGAGCCACATAATCCCATAGGTTCCACCACTGGGGGCCACAAACCCTTTTTAAGATCAGTTATTATCTACAATGGGAACCAGTGTTATTGTCCGTCGCCTGTGGAGACCTCCCATCCAAATTTATGCAAACTTCTGTCTTGTTCACAGGCTGGGAGCCATAGACAATGCAGATCTTAGCTTGGCTAATAGATGGTCATAATCAGAGGACCTTTTCTATTAGCTCAACATGTCCGACTGAGTCATTTACTAAGAAGGTTTAATGTTGATACTGGACATTGGTCAAGAATGTTCTTCTTGTCTATGAGTAATCAGGAATCACACTCCGTATTCTCAATGCTCCTACAAATGAAATGCCACTGTTGACCATTGCATGAGTCCTAACCTTGATGTACACCTTTGTTCACTTTTATGACTACCAGGGATGTTTCATTTTGAAGAACATTGGACATTCAAGTTTAAAGGAGTACTCCGGCGCGAAGACATCTTATCCCCCATCCAAAGGATAGGGGATAAGATGCCTGATCGCGAGGGTCCTGCCGCTGGACTTCTACTAAATGTCTTCTACTAAATGTCTTAGCATTGGTCAAGCATGTTGGGGGAGATTTATCAAAACCTGTGCAGAGGAAAAAATGACCAGTTGCCCATAGCAACCAATCAGATCCCTTCTTATATTTTTGACAGGGCCTCTGCAAAATGAAAGAAGCGATTTGATTGGTTGCTATGAGCAAATAGGCAACTTTTCCTCTGCACTGGTTTTGATAAATCTCCCCCGTTATTCTTGTCTCTTAAATAAACCTATAGGTATTCAGGAATCACTCTCCGTACTCTCAGTGCTTTACCGAATGAAATCTCACCATTGGCCAATGCATGAGTCCACACTTTTATCTATACCTTTGAGTACCAGAGATACTTAATTTTGGAGAAAGTTGAAGGCAAAGCAAATATCAATAAGGGACACTTATTGTTTCGGTATTATACGGTCAGAAAGGTTGACATTGACAGTATTGGGGTCATCTGTTTGCAATTAATAAACTGCATTGATGTTGATTATATGATGCAGTGGTCCCCAACCCAGTCCTCAAAGCCCAGCAACACTACTCCATTGGAATAGAGAAAGGAAAAAATAAAATCCGGGACTGTTAGCGGTCTTGACGACTGTTTCGGGGAACTCTCATATGGTGGCTGCTGGTGTTCAATTAAATCAAGGGTGTTCTTTCCACCCAATGTTTTCCATGAGCCGTAGGCCTCCTTTTATTAGCTAAACTTATCCTACCAGGAGTAGACAACAATATTCACCAGCTACCATTACAACCAGCATTGTAAAAGAAACTCCTAACTAAATTTCGCAGTCAGAATTTATGTAGTCTTTAACCCCATCTTTAACCCCATTTGGGCCTTAAGGACGCAGAAAATTTTATTTTTACGTTTTTGTTTTTTCCTCCTCGCCTTCAAAAAATCATAAATCTCTTATATTTTCATCCACAGACTAGTATGAGGGCTTATTTTTTGCCATCACTCATTTTACCATAAAATGTATGGCGCAACCCAAAAAATACTATTTGTGTGGGGAAATTAAAAAGAAAACTGCAATTTTGCTAATTTTGGAAGGTTTCATTTTCATGCCGTACAATTTACGGTAAAAATGACACGTGTTATTTATTCTTTGGGTCAATACGATTAAAATGATACCCATGATAACACTTTTCTATTATTGTTGTGCTTAAAAAAAATCACAAACTTTAACCAAATTAGTATGTTTAAGATCCCCCTATTTTGAAGACCTATAACTTTTTCATTTTTCCAAATAAGCGGTGGTATGAGGACTCATTTTTTGCGCCATGATCTGTACTTTTTATTGATATCATATTTGCTTATATAAAACTTTTAATACATTTTTTTGGGGGGGGGGAATAAAATGTTATAAAAAAAAGCTGCTATTTTGGACTTTTTTTTTTTTTTTACATTCACGCCGTTCACCGTATGGTATCATTAACATTTTGTTTTGATAGTTCAGATATTTATGCACGCGGCGATACCAAATATGTATATAGAATATTTTTTAACACTTTTTGGGGGTGAAATAGGGAAAATGGGCCAATTTACATTTTTATTGGGGGAGGGGGTTTTTCAAATTTTTTTTACTTTCTTTTTTTACTTTTATTTTTACACTTTAATAGTCCCCATAGGGGACTATTTATAGCAATCATTCGATTGCTTATCCTGTTCAGTGCTATGTATTGGACATAGCCAGGGCTCAAGTCCTGTAGGAACTCATGGGAACGGAGTTCCTGCACTTTTTTCACAGCAGGAACGCAGTTCCCATTAGCAGGACCAGCCCTAAAAGGGGTACTCCACCTCAAGACATCTTATCCCCTATCCAAAGGATAAGATGTCTGATAGCGGGGGTCCTACTGCTGGGGACCCCCACGATCTAGACTGCGGCACCCCAGACCTCCGATGCACAGAGCGAACTTCGCTCCGTGCCGGATGACTGGTGATGCAGGGCAGAGGCTCGTGACTTCACAGTAATACCCCCTCAATGCAAGTCTATGGGAGGGGGCGTAACGGCCGTCACTCCCCCTCCCATAGACTTGCATTGATGGGCCGTGACGTCACGAGCCTCCGGTGCTGCACCCAACGCTCTAAACGAACATCGGGAGCAGCAGGGAGAACGTGGGGGTCTCCAGCGGCGGGACCCCCGGGATCAGACATCCTTTGGATAGTGCATATGATTTCTAGTACCCCTTTAAGTGGAAATCTTGGGTGAGTTCCCACACTTTTTTCCCCAGGACTTGACCCCTGGACATAGCACTGATCAGGGCTATCGGTCATCTTCTGCTCTGGTCTGCGGGAAGGCAGATCAGAGCAGAAGACTCCCGGAAGGCAGCGGAGGCAGGTGAGGGGACCTACGGCTGCCATCCTGGATGATCGGATCGCCGCGGCAGCGCTGCGGGCGAACATCCATTTAAGTGACCGCAATGCTGCAGATGCCGTGATCTGTATTGATCACGGCATCTGAGGGGTTAACGGCGGACATCCGCGGGATCGCGGATGTTCGCCATTACCGGCGGGTCCCTGGCTGCGATCAACAGCCGGGACCTGCCGTGCATGTTCCGGGCATCGCTCCGATGCCCGCGGTTATGCTTAGGACGTAAATGTACGTCCTGGTGCGTTAAGTACCACCTCACCAGGACGTACATTTACATCCTTCGTCGTTAAAGGGGTACTCCACTGGAAAACTTTTTTTTTTTTAACTCAACTGGTGCCAGAAAGTTAAACAGATTTGTTAATTACTTCTATTTAAAAATCTTAATCCTTCCAGTACTTATCAGCTGCAGTATACTACAGATGAATACTACTGTCCACAGTACTACTGACCACAGTGCTCTCTGCTGAAACCTCTGTCCATGTTAGAAACTGTTCAGAGCAGGAGCAAATCCCCATAGCAAACCTATCCTGCTCTGGAGAGTTCCTGACATGGACAGAGGTGCCAGCAGAGCGCACTGTGGTCAGACTGAAAGGAAATTCAAAAAGAAAAGAACCTCCTGTGGAGAATACAGCAGCTGATAAGTACTGGAAGGATTAACATTTTTAAATAGAAGTAATTGGCAAATCTGTTTAACTTACTGCCACTAGTTTATTTGAAACACTTTTTTTTTTCCATCGCAGTACCCCTTTAAGGCTATGTTCACACAGCAGAATTTCTGCATGAAAATTCTGCATTAATTCATTGCCAATACAGTTCAATGGGATTCCGCTTTCTGGCACCAGTTGATTTAATTCTTTTTTTTTTCCAGTGGAGTGAGCACCCCTTAACCCCCTAAGAACCAAAGATGTATATTTACGTCCTTGGCCGGCTCCCGCGATATAACGCGGGGTCACGCGGTGACCCCGTGTCATATCGAGTCGGTCTCGACATGTAACTCATGTCGGGACCCGGGGCTAATAGCGTGAGGCAGCAATTGCGGTGCTGCGCGCTATTAACCCTTTAGAGGCAGCATTCAAAGTTGAACGCCGCGTCTAAAACGAAAGTAAAAGCTTCTTACCTTCCTCCGGCGCGTCCGTTCGGTGATTGATTGCTCCAAGCCTGAAATGCACCGCCGACCGCCGATAACACTGATCAATGCAAAGCTATGGCTTTGCAGTGATCACTGTATAAGATCAGTTTGTGCAGTGTTATAGCCCCCCATGGGAGCTATAACACTGCAAAAAAAAAGTTTATGTATGTGATTTAACCCTTTCCCTAATAAAAGTCCAAATCACCCCCCTTTTCCCATTAAAAAACAAACAAACATGTAAATAAAAATACAAATATAAACATATGTGGTATTGCGGTGTGCGTAAATGTCCAAACTATAAAAATATATAATTAATTAAACTCCTTGTCAATGGCGTACGCGCAAAAAAATTCCAAAGTCCAAAATAAAGTATTTTTGGTCACTTTTTATATCATAAAAAATGAATAGAAAGCTATCAAAAAGTGCGATCAATAAAAAAAAATGGTACCGCTAAAAACTTCAAACCACGGCACAAAAAATAAGTCCTCATACCGCCCCATACGTAGTAAAATAAAAAAAGTTATAGGGGTCAGAAGATGACAATTTTAAACGTATACATTTTCCTGCATGTAGTTATGTTTTTTTCCAGAAGTACGACAAAATCAAACCTATATAAGTAGTATATCATTTTAATCGTATGGACCTACAGAATAAAGATAAGGTGTCATTTTTACCGAAAAACGTACTGCGTAGAGACGGAAGCCCCCAAAATTTACAAAATGGTGTTTTTTCTTACACAATGATTTTTTTTGCGTTTTGCTGTAGATTCTTGGGTAAAATGACTGATGTCATTACAAAGTAGAATTGGTGGCGCAGCAAAATAAGCCATCGTATGGATTTTTAGGTGCAAAATTTAAAGAGTTATGTTTTTTTTTTTTAAAGGTAAGGAAGAAAAAACGAAAAACGCAAAAACGGAAAAACCCCGGATCATGAAGGGGTTAATACATTTGACTTCAGGGCAATACTATATCAGCGAGTTATTGTAATAAGCATCTTTATTGCTGCTGCTGTACATACTATGTATCTAGATGTGCGCAGCCCTGTATCTGGGCAGTAAACTATGCGACCATGTAATGTACCGTACATCTCCTCCGCACATGGCATCTATACCGAATGCTACGCAGGATGAACACTCTGTAGTGATGCGGTTTCATTAAACATTACACAGCCATGAAATCAGAGCTAGAATGTAATATGTGTATGGAGTGACTATCACACGAATTGTCATAGTCAGTGCTGCGGTACCACTTTAATATAATGCAATATTTGTCTGCTACATGGAACCCTCCTATAACCTATGGAATCGGGATATTATGCCGCCAAGCACATTCACGGGGGAACCTGTATATTGTATTATACTGGAAATATCTAGGTTTCTTGTACTCATTGTGGGAGATTTATCAAAACCTGTGCAGAGGAAAAGTTGCTGTGTTGCCCGTAGCAACCAATCAGATCGCTTCTTTCATTTTTGAAAAGGCCTCTGAAAAATGAAAGAAGCGATCTGATTGGTTGCTATGGGCAACTCAGCAACTTTTCCTCCGGACAGGTTTTGATAAATTTTGCCCATTAGGCCCAGCATTCTAGTGTACTGCAATGCACTGCCAACAAGCTTATGAATCTAAAGAGCAGAAAAGTGAAATATTCCAATATAAATCAACAATAAATCAACAAATGGAAGCCCTGGGGCCTCAAATATAATCCAACAAAAAAGTGACCATTCCTCAGAGCAGTGTTTCTCAACCAGTGTGCCTCCAGCTGTTGCAAAACTACAACTCCAAGCATGCCTGGACAGCCACCAGCTGTTGCAAAACTGCAACTCCTAGCATGCCGGGAAAGCCGCCAGCTTTTGCAAAACTACAACTCCCAGCATGCCCGGACAGCCTTCGGCTGTCCGGGCATGCTGGGAGTTGTAATTTTGCAACAGCTGGAGGCATCCTGGTTGGGACAAACTAGCTCAGAGTTATAATTTATTGGGGAGATTTATCAAAACCTGTGCAGAAGAAACGTTGACCAGTTGCCCATAGCAACCAATCAAATCGCTTCTTTCATTTTCCAGAGGCCTTTTCAAAAATGAAAGAAGCGATCTGATTGGTTGCTATGGGCAACTGGTCAACCTTTTTCCTGCACAGATTTTGATAAATCTTCCCCTATGACACCTAAATACACCTAAAGGATATTTTCCCAAAAAATAATAGACACATGAATTATGTACTACGTAGAGATCTATAGGCTCATTTTATACCTCCATATGCATAATAATTGTGGCATGTTAAATCTTAAGCTGTATTAGTCTGGGTTTCCAAAAAATACCACAAAAAACTGTCCTGTTATCCTCATCCTTGTTGGGGAGGAAAATCAACAAAGGAGGAAGCTTTTGACTTCATAACCCGTCCTCATATATTGTTGTCATATCCCAACCCCATATTCTGTCCTCAATCCCGTCCTCATACCCTGACCTCCTATCCCGTCCTCCTATCTTGACCTCCTATCCTGTCCTCCTATCCCAACCTCCTGTCCCGACCTCCTGTCTCGACCTCCTATCCCGTCCTCCTATCCTGTCCTCCTATCCCGTCCTCCTATCCAGACCTCCTATCCCGACCTCCTATCTTGACCTCCTATCCCGTCCTTCTAGCCCGTCCTCCTATCTCGACTACCTATCCCATCGTCCTATCCCGACTTCCTATCTCGATCTCCTATCCTGTCCTCCTATCCTGTCCTCCTATCTCAACCCCCTATCCCGTCCTATCTCCACCTCTTATCCCGACCTTCTATCCCAACCTCCTATCTCAACCTCCTATCCCGACCTCCTATCCGACCACCTATCTCAACCTCCTTTCCCGTCCTCCTATCTCGACCTCCTTTCCCGTCCTCCTATCTCGACCTCCTATCTCGACCTCCTATCTCGACCTCCTATCCAGACCTCCTATCTCGACCTCCCATCCCGTCCTCCTATCCCGACCCGTAATATGTGTACCAGGTATTGAAATATCTCCAGCCGTACTGAAGTTATGTGAGAACATACATTTCCCATTGATTTGCATGTGACTTTAAACAAAAACCCCGACCCTCACAAATGGGGGTAGTTAAGGGTTAAATTAACTATCCTATATTTTAAGTTGACATGTAAGTAACATGTGACCAAGTATTATGGAAATATCTCCAGCCGTTTGGAAGTTATGCAGTAACATTTATTTCCCATTGACTTGTATGGGATTTTAAACATAAACCCCGTCCCTTGCAAATGGGGGTGAGTAAGGGTTAAATTACCTATCCTATGTTTGTTGTTGACATATAAGTAACATGTGTGCCAAGTTTCATGTTAATATCAATATCTCATTGTGCAGCCCAAAACGTAGACTGTAACACGATGGAGGAATAGACCACGGTATTTTTATGCTACCTCGGAGTGCCGCTTCTTTTTCTTTTTGGATGTGAAGTTTACGGGACATTGAGCCCTGTCCCCAGCAGCAAAGTACAGTGCCAGTTTCTTCCCAAACGTTATATATACATATATATATATATATATATATATATATATATATTCATAAATGTTTTATAAATAGTGTATTGTTTTTAACTGCATTTTCATCATGAAATGTCATGTGACTCGTGGACTTTTTTTTTGTTTATTTATTTATTTTTTATGGCCTTTTTGCATACCCATAGACTTCTATGGGAAAGAAGCATCCAGATTTCATAGAAAAACAAAATGGCATAGTCTCAACATGCTGTCATTTTAATAAATCGACCCAATGAGAAAAAGAGGAGTGCGGAGTAGGTATGCGTTTCATAAATCCCTATTAATTTGCAGCTTACATGGCCATTACTGGCCATTACGTTGGCATTTTTTCATCAAAAAAAAAAATACAGTGCGGCATTTGTGGTATTTTTTTGGGGGGCGTGTAAAAAAATAAATAAATAACAAGTAGAAACTTAGCCTTACAGAGGTATTCCAGAAAATATGATAGCACTGTAAGAAGAGGTGACCGTATGGGACTCAAAAAGAGGTTGACGATTTGGTCTTTCACCATTCATGTGATCATACAATTGGATGGGACTACTTAAAGGGGTACTCCAATGAAAACCTTTTTTCTTTTAAATCAACTGGTGGCAGAAAGTTAAACATATTTGTAAATTACTTCTATTAAAAAATCTTAATCCTTCTTGAACTTATTAGCTGCTGAATACTACAGAGAAAATTCTTTTCTTTTTGGAATGCTCTCTGATGACAACACGAGCACAGTTCTCTCTGCTGATTTTAATGCATTTTTTAATTGTTGTCCTTAGTGGGATTTGAACCCAAGTCCCCAGCACAGCAAGGCAGCAGTGCTAACCACTGAGCCACCAGGCTGCAATTAGCATTCATCTGCTATGAATGGTTGCTAAAATGGACAGAGATGTCAGCAGAGAGCACTGTGCTCGTGATGTCATCAGTGTTCCAAAAAGAAAGGAATTTCCTCTGTAGCATTCAGCAGCTAATAAGTACTGGAAGGATTAAGATTTTTTAATAGAAGTAATTTACAAATATGTTTAACTTTCTGCCACCAGGTGATTTAAAAGAAAAAGGTTTTCACCGGAGTACCCCTTTAATAATATATCGTATTTTTTGCCGTATAAGACGCACTTTTTCTTCCCCAAAACTGGGGGGAAAAAGTCGGTGCGTCTTATACGGCGAATACACCCCTATCGCGGCGGTCCCTGCGGCCATCAACGGCCGGGACCCGCAGCTAATACAGGACATCACCAATCGTGGTGATGCCCTTTATTAACCCTTCAGATGCGGCGATCAAAGCTGACCGCCGAGTCTGAAGGGAAAGTGACACTAACCCGGCTGTTCAGTCAGGCTGTTCGGGACCACCGCGATTTCACCACGGCGGTCCCGAACAGCCCGACTGAATAGCCGGGTTAGTGCTTACAGGACACCGGGAGGGACCTTACCTGCCTCCTCGGTGTCTTCTCCGTTCAGGGATCCCCTGTATGGCCGGTGCTCTCCTTCCTCGTCATCACGTCGTCGCGTACGTGCGTCGGCGTGCGTAACGACGTGATGGCGGCAACGGAGAGCGAGGATACCCGGCCGGCAGCAGAGACGTTCCAAGGCGACGGGGACACGGCGACAGCGATGGAGCGACATCCAGGGCAGCGGTGACGGGTCTGGAGCGGCGGGGACACGTGAGTATTACCTCCTATGCAGGGGTCTTCAATCTGCGGACCTCCAGATGTTGCAAAACTACAACTCCCAGCATGCCCGGACAGCCAACGGCTGTCCGGGCATGCTGGGAGTTGTAGTTCTGCAACATCTGGAGGTCCGCAGGTTGAAGACCACTATTGGGTTCAAAATCTTTATTTTTTTTAATTTTGCACCTATAAATTGGGTGCGTCTTATACGCCGGTGCGTCCTATAGGGCGAAAAATACGGTAGTTTTCTTATTATGTGTAAATAAGCATGTACAGTCTATAGAGGGCACCAGGACTTGTAAAGATTGTATATCTGAATAGAGAATGGACAGTATATGGAGGTAACTAGGACTTGTAAAAATTGTATATCCGAATATACAGACCAGCTCCTGCAGTGACAACACAGCATCCATCATATTCTGCGAATCTGGGTGTAGAGTCGGGAACGGCTTAAGACATCAGTAATAGTGGTGCATTGTACTGTAGCTACATTCACATATTCATAATTGAACAGTTCAGCCAGTTGGAACCACACATTTAGAAATTTACATTCTAATATTTTCACAAGAAAAATGCTTAACGTGATGCCGGTCTCTTAATCCACCCTGTTATTTTCCAGCACAGGCAGTAGTGATATGCTCCATGCTCCTCTATGTAATTTCTCCCTAACTTATCAAACATCTCCCATGCTTAGATGCCCCCACCTCAAAAATTCTTTCATTCGAGAGGGGCCAAGATATGGGCACATCCAGGAGAAAGAAGATGAGGTGAAGAACATTAACATAAAGTCATTTTCTGGCATCTTGTAAGACCCAGTGCCTAAGGTTGATGCCAAACCCTGACATAATTCCTCTTGGGGGAATATACGTCTATTCTGACGTTCTGAAGTCTTACTGACGGGATTGAAACAGGAGTGACCACAGTACAGAGGAGTAGAGTAGACATGGGCAATTCCGATTCAATGCAAATACTGCTGCTCCTTACACTGAACAACTAGAGAAGTACACGATACTATAGTGGACCCAATAATGGAATTAAAGGAAAATATGGAAAAGACAACCCCATTTGGACCTAACCTTTGAGCCAATTGCTTGTATTTTTATTATGGGTTTATTCATAAATAACTTATAAGAATTTACTAAGTAATGATACAGTTGTAGAAGCCACCAAACACATTGGTAGTGCTCTACTCTGTTTGCGTGGCAGCTACACTATTGGCGTAGCGCACCATGGAGAATACGTACAGAAGCAGTGACTCCTGTATTAACACCAAACTCCCTGCTCCTGTAGGTCCTAAATGGAAATGCACACAGTACTGTGCATTACTGACTACTGTACAAGATCTCCCAGCCCAGCAGTAAAGTGAGCAGCAATGCATACAGTACAGTCCAGTGTATGCCTCGCCAATCGTGGACACTTCTATGAATCGCATCCTCCTGGTGTGGTCCAGATGCAAGGAGCATGCTAGTGTGCTGTACCATGGTGCTACATCTGTATGTCCTCTATGTACATCAAGGTGACCCTCAGAATCAGTTCCTCTAAAGAAAAAACCCCAACCTAACACTGATCAGCTGTATACAAACAAGAGAAGAGGCCCCACAGAAAGATCAAACTGATCCCACTGTTCTGGCTTAGCACACAGGTAAAAAAAAAACTGTTGGTTATTTCCAACAGGACGTCCTGCATACAGTAGGTCCCTACCACCTAGTAGGAGAGCATATGACAATTGCATACTCTGGCTTTATGATACAGTGTGTATACCCTCAGATAGGCATGTTGGTGTTGGATGTATACCCATGGATAGGCGTGTTGGTGTTGGATGTATACCCTCAGATAGGCGTGTTGGATGTATACCCATGGATAGCCATGTTGGTGTTGGATGTATACCCTCAGATAGGTGTGTTGGTGTTGGATGTATACCCATGGATAGGCGTGTTGGTGTTGGATGTATACCCTCAGATAGGCGTGTTGGTGTTGGATGTATACCCATGGATAGCCATGTTGGTGTTGGATATATACCCTCAGATAGGCGTGTTGGTGTTGGATGTATACCCATGGATAGACGTGTTGGTGTTGGATGTATACCCATGGATAGACATGTTGGTGTTGGATGTATACCCTCAGATAGGCGTGTTGGTGTTGGATGTATACGCTTGGATAGGCATGTTGGTGTTGGATATATACCCTCAGATAGGCGTGTGGATGTATACACTTGGATAATCATGTTGGTGTTGGATGTGTACCCTCAGAAAGAAGTGTTGGATGTATACGCTTGGATAGTCATGTTGGTGTTGGATGTATACCCTCAGATAGGCATGTTGGTGTTGGATGTATACCCATGGATAGCCATGTTGGTGTTGGATATATACCCTCAGATAGGCGTGTTGGTGTTGGATGTATACCCATGGATAGACGTGTTGGTGTTGGATGTATACCCATGGATAGACATGTTGGTGTTGGATGTATACCCTCAGATAGGCGTGTTGGTGTTGGATGTATACGCTTGGATAGGCATGTTGGTGTTGGATATATACCCTCAGATAGGCGTGTGGATGTATACACTTGGATAATCATGTTGGTGTTGGATGTATACCCTCAGAAAGAAGTGTTGGATGTATACGCTTGGATAGTCATGTTGGTGTTGGATGTATACCCTCAGATAGGCATGTTGGTGTTGGATGTATACCCATGGATAGCCATGTTGGTGTTGGATGTATACCCTTAGATAGGCGTGTTGGTGTTGGATGTATACCCATGGATAGGCGTGTTGGTGTTGGATATATACCCTCAGATAGGCGTGTTGGTGTTGGATGTATACGCTTGGATAGTCATGTTGGTGTTGGATGTATACCCTCAGAAAGGCGTGTTGGTGTTGGATATATACCCTTGGATAGGCCTGTTGCTGTTGGATGTATACCCCTGGATAGGTGTGTTGCTGTTGGATGTACACCCTTAGATAGGCTTGTTGAAGTTGGATATATACCCCTGGATAGGCCTGTTGGTGTTAGATGTGTACCCTTTGATAGGCCTGTTGGTGTCAGAGGTGTTAGATGTATACCCTTGGATAGGTCTGTTGGTGTTAGATGTATATCCTTGGATAGGCCTGTTGGTGTTAGAGGTGTTAGATGTATATCCTTGGATAGGCCTGTTGGTGTTAGAGGTGTTAGATGTATACCCTTGGATAGGCGTGTTGGTGTTAGAGGTGTTAGATGTATACCCTTGGATAGGTCTGTTGGTGTTAGATGTGTACCCTTGGATAGGCCTGTTGGTGTTAGAGGTGTTAGATGCATACCCTTGGATAGGCGTGTTGGTGTTGGATGTATATCCTTGGATAGGCTTGTTGGTATTGGATGTATAACCTTGGATAGGCCTAGGTTCTTGTATTGAACTCACAGATAGCATTAATTACAATGGCAATAATCACAAAAGCACTACATTTCCCAGCAGCTTATAATCCATCTAGTTGATTCTTTTTCATATAATTTTAGGTTGAACAAATAAGTCTAGCATTACTCATGACTGTGGATTAATACGAGTATATATGTACACATTGAATTGACGGAATATAATAGCCACATACCAAAATGTTGTTATCATTGTTCAAGTCCATCTTGCCAGCGAAGGGCCCCCATGTTGTTCCAACTGGAAGTTGTTGTCGGCTCTGAATCCTGCGTTCTCCGTCCTTCTGGAAAGCTTCCAACTCTCCTGCAGACACAGAAATGTAGACATGTGCTGAACACTTTCACTTTCCTTGACAACAGCCACATCCTCTCCTCTGTTTGTTTTACAAACCCTACTTTATCGACGCCAACGGAATGAAAATGTCTTTAATATGGTTGTCAAGACGAGCATCTGCAGACTCATCCTGACATACACATTGTTGTATATTTTAATTGCAAAAAACAGTTTGCCGTTTTATACAATTAATGTGCCCGTAATGTGAATGGATCAAACAGCAACTTTTGAGGTTATAGCAGAACTGACATTGTCAATTGACTGAGTTAAAGGAGTATTCCAGGAAAAAAAACTTTTATATATATATATATATATATATATATATATATATATATATATATATATATCAACTGGCTCCAGAAAGTTAAACAGATTTGTAAATTATTTCTATTAAAAAATCTTAATCCTTTCAGTACTTATGAGCTTCTGAAGTTAAGGTTGTTCTTTTCTGTCTAAGTCCTCTCTGATGACACCTGTCTTGGGAAACGCCCAGTTTAGAAACAAATCCCCCATAGCAAACCTCTTCTAAACTGGGTGTTTCCCGAGACACGTGTCATCAGAGAGGATTTAGACAGAAAAGAACAACCTTAACTTCAGAAGCTCATAAGTACTGAAAGGATTAAGATTTTTTAATAGAAGTAATTTACAAATCTGTTTAACTTTCTGTAGCCAGTTGAGATATAATATATATATATATATATATATATATATATATATATATATATATAAGTTTTTTCCTGGAATATCCCTTTAAAGTAGTTTGTTGGGTCTGGTTTATAAAACACTTTTTGTGAAATACCCCATTGGGAATTTAGAGTTTAGAGAGGCCGACGGGAGTAAGTTAAAGTTTATTTTCTTTATCTTTTGCAGCCCGGGCATAGGAATACAGTGTACAGCAGTGGTCTCAAACCTGCGGACCTCCAGCTGTTGCAAAACTACAACTCCCAGCATGCCATCGGCTGTCCGGGCATGCAGGGAGTTGTAGTTTTGCAACATCTGGAGGGCCATTGTTTGGAGTCCACTGCAAAACTACAACTCCCTGCAAGCCCGGACAACTGTCCAGGCATGTAGGGAGTTGTGGTTTTGCAACATCTGGAGGGCCTTTGCTTGGAGTCCACTGATCTAGACAATTGCAGAACCCAGTCTATCCATGCATTAATCAGACAGCTCGTAGATTTCAATGAAAACTGTGTAATATATTATTTCTCCTGCGGCTGTTCACGATTTTTGGGGAACATTCTAGCAAAAAAAAAAAAACTCTAAAGTGGACAACCCCTCTAAGATGACTTGTGGTCATATTTACTATATTTGCAATTAGATCTGTACTGGAGCTATATACAGTGCATAAAAAAATTGAATGAAAAATAAAGTAAAATTTTTATTAAAATTATTTTAAAAAGTTGCTTTATTTATTTTATTTATTTATTAATTCTTGTTTTAGATGCACCGGAGCAAAAAAAAAAGAATAAAAAAAAAAAGAACATTTCACAGTCTGTCGTCTCTGATTAATTTCTTAATGAATTTATAAGATGGTATAACTATAAGGTAAAAAGGTCTAAGCAATTAGTAAAGAGGAAGATAATTATTAAAGGTGTACTCCGGTGAAAACCTTTTTTCTTTTAAATCAACTGGTGGCAGAAAGTTAAACATATTTGTAAATTACTTCTATTAAAAAATCTTAATCCTTCCTGTACTTATTAGCTGCTGAATATTACAGAGGAAATTCAATTCTTTTTGGAATGCTCCCTGATGACATCACAACCACAGTTCTCTCTGCTGACGTTATAAAAATAATGCTTTATTTATTGTTGTCCTTAGTGGGATTTGAACCCAAGTCCCCAGCACTGCAAGGCAGCAGTGCTAACCACTGAGCCACCATGCTGCCCTTAGCATACATCTGCTATGCATCTGCTATGCATCGTTGCTAAAATGGACAGAGATGTCAGCAGAGAGCACTGTGCTCGTGATGTCATCAGTGTTCCAAAAAGAAAGGAATTTCCTCTGTAGCATTCAGCAGCTAATAAGTACTGGAAGGATTAAGATTTTTTAATAGAAGTAATTTACAAATATGTTTAACTTTCTGCCACCAGTTGATTTAAAAGAAAAAAGGTTTTCACTGGAGTACCCCTTTAAAGATGTAAAAAAAAAAAAAGGTGCCAGAAACTGTTCCAAAAAGAACATCTAAATGAGAAGCACGGTGAAGAGTAGGACGTTTATTGGATTAGTAGACAGCTTTAGAGGTCAGGATATCTGTAGTCTCCTCTTATTCCTAGGCAAAGCCCAACTGGAAACAAAGCAAATTAAAACACATCATAAAAAGACAAGGGACCTGATAGCGGGATAACAGGGAGGCTGACATCATTCAGAACTAATTTTATCTCCGCTCTCGTCTGCTTCTGATGCGGGGACATGTAAGCAAACGTGATTTGATCGCCGAAACGTCCAAACTTCCATGTGTGAATCCGGAGCAGTTTATAATTTGTAAGGTTTAAGTTTATACAATACGGCTAGGCTCGTCTCATTATCCCCGTGATTATCGGCTCATGCCAAGTGGAAAAGCAATATCATCTCGCTGTGCATTCCTTCCCACTGACTCAATGTATTGAACCATTTCTTTTTCTTCTTCTTCTTTTTTTTTGACTGTCTCCATGGTTGGGTTTGTGTTTATGACATTGTCTATAAAAGGCAGACATGGCTCATCCAAAATGAAAATTGTAGGGGAGAGGTATATAGTGGGCCCTGTTGTAAAATTATAATAAATAATTATAACAGGGCCCCCTCCCCCCACCACTTCCCACTTCCCATGGGTCATTTATGTATGGCCGATTGGCCATTGGCCGCTTTCACTCCGGTGAAGAACAATTTCTTTTTCATATCAACTGGCATAAGAAAGTTAAACATATTTGTAAATTAATGCAGTGTAGAAATATGGACGGCACTCACCAAGGTAGTAGCTTCAGGGTATTCTTTATTGTACAAACAGGGTCAGACAGGTATCGGGACAGGAGTACCGAGGACCTCTGCATGCAGGTAACAGCTGTGTCATACATCTGATGGTCTGAAGAAGTACGGTAGTATGACACAGCTGTTACCTGCACGCTGAGGTCCTCGGCACTCCTGTCCCGATACCTGTCTGACACCGCCTCCCTGTTTGTACAATAAAGAATACCCTGAAGCTACTACCTTGGTGAGTGCCGTCCATATTTCTACACTGCGTTGATTTGGATGTATCTATACTGTCTCTGGACTGAGCATCGCACGAGCAAGAGCTCTTACCACACACACCGGTGTTTTGCCTATGCCATAATTACAGCAGTGCCGGACTCTTTGCCTTGTTCACGTTATATTTGTAAATGACTTCTATTTAAAAGATATTAATCCTTCCAGTACTTATCATCTGCTGAAGTTGAATTGTTCTTTTCTGTCTGACCACAGTGCTCTCTGCTGGCACCTCCGTCTGTCTAAGGAACTGTCCAGAGTAGGAGAAATTCCCCATAACAAACCTCTCCTCTCTCCTCTCCAGGACAGTCAACCTCCTTTCCCGAAGACAAGAGGGAAAGAAGAGAAATGTACAAAGCATCATTTGTGTATACAATGTACAGTACTAGTATGCTGCTTCATCTAAGCCACCAGCTGTATAATACAATTGTCTTTAAAACTTTGCCCTCTGATGAGGACGTGACTCTGCTGTCTACACAGCAAAGCTTAAAGGGGTATTCCAGGCAAAAACTTTTTTTTATATATATATCAACTGGCTCCGGAAAGTTAAACAGATTTGTAAATTACTTCTATTAAAAAATCTTAATCCTTTCAATAGTTATTAGCTTCTGAAGTTTTCTGTCTAACTGCTCAATGATGATGTCACATCCCGGGAGCTGTGCATGCTGGGAGAATATCCCCATAGGAACTGCACAGCTCCCGGGATGTGAGTCATCAGAGAGCAGTTAGACAGAAAACAACAATTCAACTTCAGAAGCTAATAACTATTGCAAGGATTAAGATTTTTTAATAGAAGTAATTTACAAATCTGTTTAACTTTCCGGAGCCAGTTGATACATATATATAAAAAAAAGTTTTGGCCTGGAATACCCCTTTAAGAAAGAGCTGCAAAGATCAGGAATTTTCAGCCTATTCTATCATATGAAAATAAAACACTATCATAAATAATACATAAGTAAATTAAAATGATTTAAAAAAAATACGCACATTTTAAACCGGATTTTATTTAATTTCTTTTCACTAATAATAAAACACACTTTTCTGTTTCCTTTGAGGCCAAATGTACGCACTATGTGCACATGGTAGGAGATGCATGAATACATTATTTCCTCAGTCCAGTCCTGACAATTATTAGATTTCTATAAACAAAGCATAAATAGTAAGTAACTAAAGAATTCCAATCGGGACACCATCTGCATGTAATCTGTCTCTTACCCAGTTGTTTCAGTGACTTTCGTTATAATTCAAGTACATATGGGCAGGATGATTATATTTACATGAAATTACCCTTAATATACAAGGTTTTAATATATAATGGATAAATGGATAATTGTAATTGTATAACATTTGTTAAATACCTGGTATAAACAATGGGGATGGAGTTGCAGCATCTGGTAAATATCAAATTAAATGGAGAACATAAAGAAAATCAACATGACTCTTATTCCTCTGATTCTAATAAATCAATTCCTTAGGTAGTTGTGTATGAGATTTACTGCACCCAGAAATTTTCGGTGTCACCTACAAATTGATTATTAGCCTCCCTATTATTTTGGTAAATGTGGATTTTCATTTTTTTGGCCCGGAATCACATTAGGCATTTTTGCGGCCAGATTATTTTTGCAAGTTCCGGCCTAACTGGGGTTGTGATGAGAAGGTGGTGTAGAGCTGAAGAGCTGTGCTGTGTGCTCTTAAAGTGGTACTCCACCCCAAAGGATAGAGAATGAGATGTCTGATCTGCTGGGACCCTCGCAATCTCTGTACAGCACCCGACTGTGGGTGGCGGGGATCGTTACATCACAGCCACACCCCTTGTGATGTCACATCTCGCCCCCTCATTGCAAGTCTATGGGAGGGGGCGCGGCAGCCGCCATGCTCCCTCCCACAGACTTGCATTGAGCGGGCATGGCGTGCCGTCATGAGGGGTGTGACCATTATGTCACAACCCCTGATGCCCGCTCCAAGCGTTTGGAACAAAATGTTCCGAACGCAGGGGCAGAAGAGTACCCCTTTAAATATCAAGTGTCTCATCCTTAATGCTCCCTTTACCCTATCCCAGCATGAGCTACAGCACATTAGCTGCAGCATTACCACCCTCCTCCCCCTCCCTCTCCTTTTCTACAGTCTTTAGTTACTGAGTTTTAAAAGCAATGTGTTGCCTAGATTTTTTTATTTTTGCTTATTAGAGCCAGATACCTAAACAATGGAATCTGTCCCATTCACATGAATGGTAAACACGTCTGGGCATGCTCTGTGACCTTTGTGATTATACCTTTTAGCCATTCTGTATTAGGAACGTTAATAGTGAACCTAATGGTTGACTCCCCAGTGGATATATTTTTTTGAACATGATAAAATTATTTAAAAAAAGAGCTGCTCCATGACTTGTAATTTTTTGACAATGGGGTCCATTCCCCTTTTTCAATCAATGTATCTTTCAGCTGTCATAAAAGTGCTAGGTAGCAGAGCTGGCCTAGACATATTCATCTGGGTACAGATTTGCCGGCTTGAATTGCTGTCACTGTCTCTTTATACTGTAAAAGGCAGACGGTTTATTTTTAAGTGCAACTTCCAAATCCTGTGGAGTTGAGATTCAGATCTCTGCACTGTCTCAGCATTCTGAAGTCAAATACACAGAACTAATGTAGCTCGTACTCTGATCTTCATCTTACAAGGTCAATGCCTGATCATACAAGGTCACTGTGTCATTCTAGTCCAAGTGGAAGGAAAATAAGCTACGAAATTCAATTTCCTAGCCATAAAATAATAATAATAATAATAATAATAATAATATATATATATATATATATATATATATATATATATATATATATAGAGAGAGAGAGAGAGAGAGAGGGGGGGAGAGGGAGGGGGAGAGGGGGAAAGGGGGAGAGAGGGAGGGGGAGAGAGGGAGGGGCGAGAGAGGGAGGGGGGGAGAGAGGGAGGGGGGGAGAGAGGGAGGGGGGGAGAGAGGGAGGGGGAGAGAGAGGGGGGGGAGAGAGGGGGGGAGAGAGAGGAGTGGAGAGAGAGGGGGAGAGAGGGGGAGAGAGAAACTCTTCCAAATGCCTTGGTAAATTCAAAGTACTAGTAGGGATGGAGATGAAGTGGTCCTGCAATGAGTGTTTCCCTACCACCATGTATAGTCATCATGATACACTTCAGTTTGGTTCCCCCATTGGGAAAGTGTATTAGTGCAATGGTATGTGTTGAAAAAAATAGCACTGGACTTGAACATTGTGGGGGAGAGTTATTAAAACGCGTCCAGAGGAAAAGTTGCTGAGTTGCCCATAGTAACCAATCAGATCACTTCTTTAATTTTGAACAAGGCCTCTGAAAAATGAAAGAAGTGATCTGATTGGTTGCTATGGGCAACTCAGCAACTGTTTCCTCTGGACAGGTTTTGATAAATCTCCCCCTATATGTATGAAGACTCATCCCACCATCTTCTCAATCTCAACCATAAACAGTTATTTGTATTTGTGTCCCATGTAAAGCTGTAAAAAATTAAATACACGTATTATGATAACTGCTCTGATGTCCCGCTATGAGCACCAGTCCCACTCCATGTATATTTTCATGTCAGCACACAAAAAGGAACCTCCCCCTCCCTCTATATCGGCACATTACTAGTGATGTACTTTACGATGCTGGTTGTGTGACCCGATTTTATAGATAATCCACCCCCCTCCTCTGTATCAGCCGTAATTGAGAAGAATTGTGGGAACAGTAAAGGGTGGGAAGCTATCTTTCTGTTTTAAAGGGGTACTCTGCTGCCCCAGGGTTGGGAACATTTTGTTCCGAATGCTTGAAGTTGGTGTCAGGGTCGAGATGTCACACCATGCCCCCTCAATGCAAGTCTATGGGAGGGGGCGTGGCAGTTACCACGCCCCCTCCCAAAGACTTGCATTGAGGGGGTGTGACATCGCAAGGGGCGTGGCCATGACGTCATGACCCCGCTGCTCGCACCCAGCGTTCTAAACATTCTAAAAATGCCAGGTGCCGCACAGAGATTGCGGGGGTCCCAGCTGCATCACCCCCGCGATTTGACATCTTATCCCCCCTGTTTGGCCAATCAAACAATACAGCGGACATGATGTATTTATAAGAGGAGCGCCCTTCATGAGGACCATTACATATATACAGTACGCAGCAGCTTATCAATGACACTGTAGAAAACCAGGGGATGGGACTGCTCTTTCAAAAAGGGCTAAGTTTCCTTTTTTTTTTTGCTTATTTATTCATGAACTACATTGGCTAGCCACCAGTTTAGTGCTTTTATAAGACTTTGTAATATTTCTACGGACACATTCTAAGCAATATTAGGAATAGTATTAATGTTCGATGTGTGCGATCATTATTTTGTGCAGTAATGCAAAGTTAGGCCAAGAGATCAAACCATTAATTAATTTCTAAAGAGGCAGAAACTGCTATAATGATAAAAATTCTGTAATGTAATCTTGTGACCCTGGACAGATCTTGGATTTATAGGAGTGAGGAGAGGTCAGGTTTTATTAGTAAAGTATTTTAATATTATGTTTAATAAAGTGTGTGTTTCACTTTTTTTCTCAATTTTTAATTTTTCTTAGGTAGTACTACTACTCCCAGCATGGAACAGACTGTTCCATGATGGGAGTAGTAGTATCTGTGCTAATAGACAGATCACCCCAGGTGTCACTCCTGACACCCGCTGCGATCGTCCTGTATATTGTATCGATGCGGGCGGCTTTCTCGCATCTAAATAGGACGATTGCATCGGGTGTCAGGAGTGAAACCCGCTGTGATCTGTCCTCAACTGCAGGTACTACTGCTCCCAACAAGGAGCACACTCTGCTCCATGCTGGGAGCTGTAGTACCTGCATTAATAGACAGATCGCAGTGAGTGTCACTTCTGACACCCGATGCAATTGTCCTGTATAATGTATAGATGTGGGCAGTCGGACACTCTTCTGTGGTCCCACTGTAGTATAAGTATATGCTGTATATATACATATTATTCATATTTCCCGCAGAGAGCTGTGAGTGCCTGGAACCATCTGGCCAATCACAGTTCTCAGCAGGAAATATGAATGAGTAATGTGAATTCTATTCACATCACTGGCCGACCGGAGTATAGTGTAGAGATGCGAGTGCAGAAGAAAGACGCTCCATCTCTGCAATAGAAAGGACAATCACATTGGGTGTCAGGAGTGACACCTGCTGTGATCTGTCTATTAGTACAGGTATTAGAAAAATAGTGACTGTACAGGGAACCTTAAAACGTAGATTTTATTATGCTAGTATAAACAGCAATAATGTGTCAAAAATCAAGAACAAATTGCAAAAAAATCAAAAAAATATTCAGATTAGGTCGCCAACAGATTGATGTCCTTCATTTATAGCAGTGCATCCATCTTAGGATACCAAAGGATGGTTGCTTCACTTATAGAATATGAAAGGCTCAGCACAAGTTCACACTTTAAGCATCACCACTTAGCTTGGGGATCCGTTACTGTTGCGTAATATCCAGATTCATCCCTGTAGAGATTTTATACAGTTGGCAAGACATCATTCTCACAGGGTACGCTGTAATAGTCCTACTGTAAATACATCAAGTATATATCTTCAAGTAACGTTTACTATAGATGATGATGTGTAGTTACAATTCACACTGGTATTGCATTTTCTATTAATTACTCATGTTAGGTAGTTCCGTACACGGATTCCAAGTGCAATCCACACTACCAATGCGTTGATGACCACAGCATATATTGCCGACACAGTGTACACTGATATAGCGGTTCCAATTATATGGTGATATTGTGTTATTTATCTTCACAACTTATAGAAGTAGTACACACTACCGAGATATTACCGCAATATACACTCAGGATATAGTTCACAGTCTGTGCTTAGCGTAGCATGTACTTGGAGCAAAATACAGACTGATATTTCATTTAAATAAGATGACCACAGCGTATATATGTCGAACATGATTTACACTGACATAGCGATTCCAATTCTAAGGTAATGTTATGTATTTTTGTTATTATTCACCCATTCAAGACGTAATTCACACTGCTGCTCTATCAGTGCTTTCATTGACCACAGTATATACTCAGAGATAAGTTCACTGATTGTGAATACTTCTACTCTTGAATTCAAATGTAAGATCAGTGTGAGTATATGCTATGCACAGAATGTGAACTTATCTTGGAGTATATACTGTAGTCAATGAAAGCACTGACAGAGCAACAGTGTGAATTACATCTTGAGTGGGTGAATGTGCTGCCATTAATAATTGAGGGGGTCAGAGACAAGACGAGTACAGGGACCTCAGTAATATGTATTGAGTTTCCCTAATTTACCAAAAATCCATAAATTTACAGAGGTCTTCTATCAGAAATCAAAGATACTTCAAATTGTAATTTGCGGAGGCAGATGGCCGGGACAATAATGTACGTATGTATTTAATGTAATTGTGAAGGATTATGTCATTGTAATTAATAATTTTGTTATACAGTTCCCGTAAACTGTTTTGTATAGGAAAACACCTGCTTTGTGCAAGAATTCAACAATCTCTATTTTATATTTTATATTATTATATATTACTATAGCTTTATTTCTTTTCTATCTCTTGGACCAAAAGTTGTTTGTCTTTTACTTTTCTCCATATTGTAACCGGGGCACATAAGTAGGAGACATGAATGAAAACTTGTAACTAGGTCAACATTATAAGACTATAGTCCTGTGCAGATGTCTGTATCATGGCTCCATAGAACTTTCAATGTAAAGAAGAATCTAATCAGGTAGAATTGAATGGGGATATACTTTACTGTTGGACAGTACTTGGTATGCTTATGGGTCCATAATACAGAGCCCAAAGGGCTCATACATTAATTCACTTTTTTTTGGTTTAGTATATTGTATCGGGTTGGTGCTAACAACAATATTTTTTGAAATGTTGAATAAATTGGCCCATTGAGACAAAAACAGTCTGTCCAGACATCAGGTGCCAAAGCAAATTTACCTACTGGGGCTTGAAACTAAGAAAAAATTGGACCCGGCAATATGGAGGCATCATAGCGGGTTCAATAACCTGGAGGATGTACAGCCAAAGAAACTTCATTAACCCGACACATCACCATTTCACAAAGATTCCCCACCATTTTTCTTGAATTATGTCATGCCCTACCAGTAAAACTATCTTTTCGAAATCTATGTAAAGGCGACATGGCTAGAACTGTTGCCTTGTAGTACTTGGGTATTAGGTTAGGTTTGAAGGGCATCTTCCTCAAATTTTAGATAGTATGTTATTTTCCCCCAACATTTTTGAGTTTGTTTCCTAGTTGGCTTCCCGTTCCTTTTTTCACATAAAACATGAGTTAGATTTAGATTGTGAGCCCCATTTGATATATCTACTACTGTATGTGAATTCATTAAGAATACAGCAATGTAGAATACATCATTGCTTTATAGGCAAGAGGATATAAATAAATACATAAATAAATGTCAATATCCAGTAGAAACGAGAAATTCAAAAGACAGCTTAAAATAATAAACTGCAACATTCATACTTAGAATCATTCATTGTACGATCTGAATCTATTCCATAAAAAAAAAAAAAAAAAAGATGGCACTATGTTTCCCGATAAAAGGCGGCACATTCTACTATCTCTGGCTTCTTACAAACTAACTTATCCCGAATACATTTCGTATGATTGTTGACTCGCGCAAGAGAAAAAATGCATGGAAGCAGTAAATAATAAATAGATTAAACTCCAAAAAGAAATCTCCTTCATTTCCTTTCCTCTTATATTCAAGTTACCAACTTCTATGGGGGAAAAAAAACTCATTCATCCCATGCAACTCGGAGATTCAGACTGATGAAACCCAACAAGGTCTGTGGACATGACACATCGATCTGATAGGACAAGAATCAGGAAAATCTCGGAAAACCTTTATAAAATATAATTCAGTTTTCCCTTCTGTCAGTGACATTTTTCATTTGAAAAGGGTTCAGACTCCGTCAAACAGTGACTCCTTATCTCTACCTGTGGATTTACAAGCGGCCTCTCTTTAAATGGATTAAGAACTACAAACTTTAGAGCAGATAGTCAACAGATACACAAATACTAAAGAAAATTTAAAGCATGGAATGTATGGCGAAATAAACAAGCTGTTGTGATAAAGTATCTCAGGGCTATGAAATCTGAGGATGCGGGATTTTTAGTCTAGTCTATTAAAAGTCAAGATATTTCGGAACAGTTCTGCCAGCAACCAGTTCTGGGCACAAATGGTGAGATTTCCATTCAATTTGACGGGTGACCCATTATTTCAGTGCATTACGGACAAAATATTCCAGAAATGGTACCTTACCAAGAATGATTAGTTTCAAGAACTGTACAAAGAACAAGGGAAGATCCTTTATGAGTAGAGAGAAGGCATTTTTTAAAGAGTACCTGTCACCAAATAAATAATTGTTTAAAATGTAATATAAAAAAAAAATGACCACTAGGTGGCTCTGTTCTGTTCCCTGCCACAATTAATACAGTGAGTTTGGTCTCCTCCCGGCCTGGCAGGAGTCAGGAAGTGCTTCTGACTGCACTGAGCTTGATTGACAGCTGCACAGAAAGTGAAAGCTCCACAGATTCTCACAGAAAGCCGCACAGGCTGACAGCTGAAGGACAGCCTCACTAAAATCTGCACAGACTGAAACATGCACAGAGCTTGAGGTCTTCTATTCATCACAATGCTGCAACAATGTGAGGGCAGAAGTTGTCCCCAGCAGGCTTCAGTAATGTCATGCCTGCTGAGAAACGCCCACTTTCTCCTGCTGGGAAATTGCAATATGCGAGCAAGAAGATAAGTAAGATACACAGCTTTTTAAAGTTCTGAATTTGTTTTTAAGGGCAGGAGGGGTGTTAGGAGTAGTTAGTGAACATAGCCTGAGGTAGTTGAGAACAGTTTACTTGGTGACAGGTACTTTTGAACAGGACAGGAAAGGGTTCTTTATAGTTAGAGCTGCGTCAGATCCTAGAAGTTAGTCATGTCAGATATAAGTCATGTCACAATAATAGACTGTACCAGCATGCCCGGACAGCAACCAGCTGTTGCAAAACTACGACTCATAGCATGCTGGGAGTTGTAGTTTTGCAACAGCTGGAGACACATTGGTTGGGATACACTGACCTAAGATAAGTAGCAATCATTTACAGTAACATAAAATAATACATGTACTTTTATTTAATTTACACCTGGTGTTTTCCGGCTGTTGGCAAACACCGCACAGATTAAAAGTTTGCTTTAAAAAAGTTTTTTTTTTCTTTTTCTTCATCTTTTTGGCCTTAGCACTGGGCTATAGAGCTGTTTTCTAGTCTCCTATGCCTCCAGCTACACCCTTTGGTGTGGAACCAGGATAGCAGAAATCTAGTCACTGGATTAAGTTAAAGTTGTTCAATTTACAGTTAAAATTCAGGTAAGTGTCCCTGTGCCCTAAGGGGATCAGTAGAAGTATTTAACAGTTATCAATGGGATTTCCCAGTTTGTTAATTTAGACTTCAAAAGCTACTCAGCAAATCGGGAAGCCAAGTTGAAATTTATAGAACCAAATAAAGTATTAGTGTATCAGTGTGGAACTGATATGGTTGCATGAGCCCCAATGACTGTTTCATAGACTTTTCATATACCTAAGAGCTTTGGCTTGATATGGCCTCTATATAAGTCTACACTGTACGTGTTATCAATGCCAAAAAATCTAAGAATCATAAATATTTCCATATATACAATAAATTATAAATGATCACAGAAATGTTTCAGGTGCAATATTTAAGTATGTAAGTGATAAGTAAGGCCAGGTAATCCCAAATAATTTCCAATAATGGAAATGTTGGTTTCATGATATGAAAGCTTCTTAAAGGGGTACTCCGGTGGAAAACTTTTTATTTTTTTTATTTAAATCAACTAGTGCCAGAAAGTTAACCAGATTTGTGAATTACTTCTATAAAAAAAAAAAATCTTAATCCTTCCAGTACTTATTAGCTGCTGAATACTACAGAGGAAATTATTTTCTTTTTGGAACACAGAGCTCTCTGCTGACATCTCTGTCCATTTTAAGAACTGTCCAGAGTAGGAGAAAATCCCCATAGCAAACATATGCTGCTCTGACAGTTCCTAAAATGTACAGAGATGTCAGGAGAGAGCACTGTGTTCCAAAAAGTAACATTGTACATTGTTGAGATTAAACTTGTGACTTCTATGTTTCAAACATAAAAAAAAAAATTATATATATATATATATATATATATATATATATATATATATATTGTGATGACTCTCTCTTGCAGACAGGTGAGGTTGCAGTATAGAGGCACGGAAACAGGACTTTTCAAATCAAAGTTCAGTGTTTTATTCATACTTGGCAAACAGCTAATAGTCTTTAAATGCAGAACAAAGGAAAAAGTAACAACAGTCCACCTGTATTCCTTAGGTGTTTGTTCACACCTGAGTCCATGCCATACGGCATCAAGCAAGTCTTTTCCAAGCCTGCAGGCAGTCTGGTCACCAGCTTCCAAACTATCAGGGAAGATCTTTCCACTCAGCTCTCTCTGGCAGTGTGAGCTGCAACTAGCAAATCCCCTCAGCTGGTGAAGCAGGCTGCCTTTAAGGCCAACAAAATGCGGCCTGAATTGTGGGGAATGGCCCCCACCCTACACTTGACCATTCCCAGTAAGAGCCGTCCCGATTGGCCTTCCAGCCATACTACGGCCACAGTGTCAGTCTGCATCGCAGCATAGACACTGAGTAAGTACCGGCTCTTACTTCACCAAAGTCAGGAGCCTTGGTGACACATATCGACCTTCCACTATTATCCCCTTCACCTTCTCACAATATCTGTGTGTGTGTGTGTGTGTGTGTGTGTGTGTGTGTGTGTGTGTGTATATATATATATATATATATATATATATATATATATATATATATATAGCAGTATCTTTTTTTTTATGTTTGAAACATAGAAGTCCCAACAATGAAATATAGAAATCTCAACAATGTAACTTTATGAATGACACTTGGAAAAAAAATATATAAGGGGAGATTTATCAAAACCTGTCCAGTGGAAAAGTTGCTGAGTTGCCCATAGCAACCAATCAGATGGATTCTTTCATTTTTGAAAAGGTCTCTGAAAACTGAAAGAAGTGATCTGATTGGTTGCTATGTGCAGGTTTTGCTATGGGCAGGCCAATCACCGGCGTGACATTGTTATAGCCAATGATTGGCTAAGCATGCCGTCACTTGAGCTTGTCCAGAAAGGCAGGGGCCACAGCGAGCCAAGGATGGGTAATGAAATGGGGACATGTTAAAATTTTTCATCATTCAGGGTCTGAATGATAATGAGGATGAGCAGGAAGAAAGTTCTGCTCTCCCTTCTCCCACTTCCCACCTTTGACGGCCGCATATATTGAAATTCTGTCTTTCACCTGACACAGAGCCGGGCGAGAACGCGCTAACCATTCTCGTGATTGGTTGGGGGTATGAACACTCAGACCCCAGATGATCAAAACTTTAGATATTTCACTATGACATATCAAAAGTTTTATTCAAATGACAGGTATGCTTTAAATGAATTAAGTCATAGCAAACCGTGTTACAAATGCTGCTTAACATGTAAAATAAACTAGAAGAAATACATTGCTGTCAGGGCCAGACATAGGTTATACAGTGCCCTGTAAAGTACCTTCTGTTGGCATCGCCCATACTGTATGTTTAGTATAACACACAAATAATTTTACCCTATAGTGTAAAAATAGCAATGCCTTGTTATCAATGTGATGTAAAACGGTGCCAAAAACAAAAATGCCATATACTGTACCTTACTAAATCTTTCCGGAGCAGGAGCAAATCCCCATAGCAAATCTCTCCTGCTCTGGACAGTTCCTGACACGGACTGAGGTGTCAGCAGAGAGCACTGTGGTCAGACTGGAAAGAACTACACAACTTCCTCTAGAGCATACAGCAGCTAATAAGTACTGGAAGGATTAAGATTCCTAAAGATTCCTAGAAGTAATTTACAAATCTGCATAACTTTCTGGCACCAGAAAATATGAAAATATTTATTTTTCTCCGGAGTACCTCTTTAACAAGTTACAAGATAGATCAGTGTTTCCCAATCAGCGTGCTTCCTGCTGTGGCAAAACTATAATTCCCAACATGCCCTGACAGCTGTTGGTTGTCTGGGCATGCTGGGAGTTGTAGTTTTGCCACAGCTGAAGGCACACAGGTTGGAATTTACCTTTTATGTAAGTCTTGGTTATATAGTTAATGTCAAACAATCTGCTATTACTTAAAGGGTAACTCTAATTAACCCCTTAAGGACGCAGCCAATATAATTTTTCCACCTCGCCTTCAAAAAATCATAACTCTTTTATATTTTCATCCACAGACTAGTATGAGGGCTTGTTTTTTGGGTGACCAGTTGTCCGTTGTAATGCCATCACTCACTTTACCATAAAATGTATGGCGCAACCAAAAAAATACTATTTGTGTGGTGAAATTAAAAAGAAAACCGCAATTTTGTTAATTTTGGAAGGTTTTGTTTTAACACCGTACAATTTACGGTAAAAATTACATGTGTTCTTTATTCTTTGGGTCAATATGATTAAAATGATACGCAAGATAACATACTTTTCTATTACTATTGTGCTTAAAAAAAACGCAAAATCCCCCTATTTTGAAGACCTATAACTTTTTAATTTTTCCGTATAAGCGGTGGTATGAGGGCTCATATTTTGCACTGTGATCTGTACTTTTTATTGATACCATATTTGCTTATATAGAACTTTTAATCCATTTTTTATAAATTTTTGGGGGAATACATTTTATAAAAAAAAGCATCTATTGTGGACTTTTTTTTATTTTTACGTTCACGCCGTTCACCGTACGGTATCATTATTTTATCATCATTTTATTTTAATAGTTCAGATATTTACGCATGCGGCGATACCAAATATGTATATAAAATATATTTTTTAAACTTTTTGGGGGTGAAATAGGGAAAATGGGACAATTTACCTTTTTATTCGGGGAGGGTGTTTTTCACATTTTTTTTTACTTTATTTTTTTTACTTTTTAATTTTTATTTTTACACTTTAATAGTCCCCATAGGGGAATATTTATAGCAATCACTTGATTGCTAATACTGTTCAGTGCTATGTATAGGACACCGCCCTGATCAGCATTATCGGTCATCTTCTGCTCTGGTCTGCGGGAAGGCAGATCAGAGCAGAAGACACCGGGAAGGCAGTGGAGCCAGGTGAGGTCTGCCGTGATGGATGATCGGATCGCCGCGGCAGTGCTGCGGGCGATCCGATGATCCATTTTAGTGACCGCGATGCTGCAGATGCCGTGATCTGTATTGATCACAGCATCTGAGGGGTTAATGGCGTACATCCGCGGGATCACGGATGTCCGCCATTACGGGCGGGTCCCTGGCTGCCAGGACCTCCCGCGCCTGATCCGGACATCGCTCCGATGCTTGCGGTTATGCTTAGGACGTAAATGTAAGTCCTGGTGCGCTAAGTACCACCTCACCAGGATGTACATTTACGTCCTCCATCGTTAAGGGGTTAAAATAAATTTTTGCTATTGCACTCCTTATGTTAATAAAAAATATTTTTAATATACTTTGTTTAAAAAAATTACGTTTTCTATGTTTTATTTGTGCTTAGAAAAGCTCAATTGCACATTTCCCCCCATCTTATACACAGATTTAGGACCGAGGTACAAACACAGAAAGTGCAGCCTGGAGTGCTGAGGGGGTGTGTCCAGCCTCATCCAATCATAGCTCCTCTCACACTTAACTGCCATATGCTGTTGGTTGGGCACACCCCCCTCAGCACTCCAAGCTGCACTTTCTGTGTTTGGACCTCGGTCCTAAGTCTGTCCATAAGATGGGGATAATGTGCTCTTGAGCTTTTTTAAGCACAAATAAAACATAGAAAACTTCATTTTTTTAAACCAAAGTATATTAGAAATCTTTTTTGTTTACCATAAGGAGTGCAATAGCAAAAATTCTTTTAATGAGAGTTACCATTTAAATGGGCACTGTCAAATTCAAAAACTTTTGGTATGTTGTTACTGTTGAAAATTGAAGACCTTTTGTGATATGGTTGTTTAAAATGTTTGGAATATTTAATTAAGAAAACGGCCCCTGACAAATCCCAACACTAGGGGTCCCCGTACTTACCGGGACACTAACCAGTTCTACAGCAGCATCAGGTTTGTCCATGAGTCATGGACAAGAGATGACTCATGGACAAGGCTGCATAAGCAGACACACCAATCACCTCCCACCACCACAAGGAGGGACACGCCCCCTTGCCCTGAGAAGATTTCTAACACTATGAGCTAATAAAAAGAGTTTTTTTTTAATAATAATAAATAAAGATTTTAGAGGCATAAAAGTAGATGTATATGGTCCAGATTAGTAACATATTCATGAATTATTATTTTTTTTGTAGGATTCGACAGGTTCGCTCTAAACATTACCAAGAGAACAAAAGATAGAGAAGGAGGAGGACTACCATCTACGACATACTTACACCATTTATAAAACAATAATTAAAAAAATCGGCACTTTACAAAAATACTTGTATCTCAAGATGGGAAAAAAATGTTTGCACAAACCAGATGAGAAGTATCGGGCGGACTAATTAATTAGTGGTCAGAGATAGCAGTGTTAGGACTGTGCTGCTTATCTTATTATGTTGATGTTGCATACTTTCGAGTCAGTGATTAATCAAAGACTTATGATAGCTTTAAAGCACAAAAAAAAAAAAAAAAGCAGTGACTCATTACACTACAAAGGAGCACTTCTAGAAAGATACCAGTTCACCTTAGTGGATGCTGTGACCTTATAGATTATAGACATCCCCTTGAAGATCACAAAGACTATTTAAAATGTGCTCATAATTGATGTTTGGAGCATATGTTTATTAAACTGCGCTTGGCGTTTATTTGGAGTTTGGAGACACATGCCATACCTGCAAATGCAGTTTTAGTACTATTATAGAGAATAACAAGTAGAAAATTACAAGCATAAACATAGGCCCCTTACAGACTTCTGTTGTGCCTTGTCATCCGTTTAATGTCCGTTAATCCAGACAGGGCACAACGAGCAACAACGGGTCCCCACGCTCCCATATACTATAATTGGGTCCATCGGGCACCATTGTTTTTTGACAGGAATAGCGGCAGAAAATGAAGTTGCATGATGTATTTTTTCTCCTGCTATTCTCTCCGGGTTTCCCGGCGGACGTCGCACTGCCGTGTCACAACAGCAGTGTGAAAGAAGCCATACCATGCTATGAACCAGAAATTGAGAGCACATGTGTGTTTGGCCAAACCAAGAGCATATGCTCCCAAAACACATCAAGGGGGAGATTTCAGAAAAAGAGAAGTACTATACAGATGTTATGTAGATTGACCTTTAAAGAGTTTGCCCACAAATCCATGTAAAAATGTTACACCATTTATGTAACCAAATTGACCTTGATAATGTAGCCCAATGAAATACACTGTTTATTTGACTTCCAGTCTAGTTATTGAAGCTACACCATTTGCTTACCTTCCATTAATGTCAATGGGAGATATGCAAATTACATAACACAGCCAACTTGGATTCTTTTTGTGCCCAACCATCTCTGCAGGCTGCAAAGAGGTTGCCGATGACTGGGCATGGCAATTTTTGATTCCTGCGTGAACCCCTTTGAGGTACCCAATGATATATGTAAGAAAACAGAAAAAACAAAGGGCGCACTAGTGCCGTCATCTTAGCGGTGTAAGGTTTGTGGGAAAAGATAATAGTATGCTTTCCTGGGGGTGTTGTGCTGGAAGCATGACACCGTGAAGAGCCTATCGGGGTCTCTTTGCAGAAGCAGCCGGCATCAAACTATGGCCCGGGACCAGAAGATTATGAAGACAGCACAGTTGCAGGAAAAGAAGATGTTAGGATCTGTTTCTCCCTGTGATTAGTCAACTCCAGCTGTGTTGATTAGCAGACAGATTTAATGCATATGTATGCATGTGGATGTTTTCTTACATGTAGAGAAACAGCTCCGCAGAAGAAAATCATACCCCAAAATAGATTGCAGCCCTTTTATATGGCAACATTCTAAGTGTGAGCTGATTGGCTAAGGAACCCTGTTTTACCAATTTTACCAACTTTATTACCAATCACAGGGTTCCTTTTACACTTTCTTTATTATCATAGAAAGAGCTTGTTATCCAACAAAAGCCTCATTATTTGCCAAGGTCATTTGGATAGTTTTCGAGCATCACTGGGCACTGGCCAGAACTAAGACAATGGTAAATAGAAACTAGATGAAACCAGCCAACACCATCTAAAGTTAGATATATGTCACGATTCGGCTTCCAGGTAGTGGATCCTCTGTGTCAGCGAGGGATTGGCGTGGACCGTGCTAGTGGACCGGTTCTAAGAGGCTACTGGTTTTCACCAGAGCCCGCCGCAAAGCGGGATGGTCTTGCTGCGGCAGTAGCAACCAGGTCGTATCCACTAGCAACGGCTCTACCTCGCTGACTGCTGAGAAGGCGTGGGACAGAAGGACTAGGCAGAGGCAAGGTCAGACGTAGCAGAAGGTCGGGGGCAGGCGGCAAGGTTCGTAGTCAGGATGGGTAGCAGAAGTTCAGGTACACAGGCTTTGGACACACTAAACGCTTTCACTGGCACAAGGCAACAAGATCCGGCAAGGGAGTGCATGGGAGGAGGTCAGATAAAGGCAGGGAGCAGATGGGAGCCAATTAAGCTAATTGGGCCAGGCACCAATCATTGGTGCGCTGGCCCTTTAAGTCGCAGAGAGCTGGCGCGCGCGCGCCCTAGAGAGCGGAGCCGCGCGCGCCAGCACATGACAGCAGGGGACCGGGACGGGTAAGTGACCTGGGATGCGATTCGCGAGCGGGCGCGTCCCGCTGTGCGAATCGCATCCCCGACGGCCATGACAGTGCAGCGCTCCCGGTCAGCGGGACTGACCGGGGCGCTGCGGGGAGAGAGACGCCGTGAGCGCTCCGGGGAGGAGCGGGGACCCGGAGCGCTAGGCGTAACAGTACCCCCCCCCTTAGGTCTCCCCTTTTCTTTGACCGGTAACTGCCTCCCCTGGGATGAGGACACCGGGAAAGAATGGAGGGTTTCCTCAACGGCAGGCAGTACAGCAGGAGTGGGAATGGGGAGGGAGGGCAGAGGGCGAAGCCTGGCACGGGGCAGTGTGACACCAGGACGGGGGCCATGAGGAGGCACAGAGGTTTGCCTGACGGGACTGGGAGGGGGGGAGAGGCACTTCCTATGGCAGGCAGAGTCCCAGTTCTTTATCTCCCCGGTGGTCCAATCAAGGGTGGGGGAATGAAGCCGGAGCCATGGCAGACCGAGGAGGACCTCAGAGGTACAGTTGGGGAGAATGAAGAACTCAATCCTTTCGTGGTGGGGTCCGATAGACATCAGGAGGGGTTCTGTGCGGTAACGCACGGTGCAGTCCAATCTGGCTCCGTTGACCGCGGAAATGTAGAGCGGTTTGACGAGACGGGTCACCGGGATGCTGAATTTATTAACAAAGGACTCCAAAATAAAATTCCCGGAGGCACCAGAGTCCAAGCAGGCCACGGCTGAGAGGGAGGAGTTGGCTGTAGGAGAAATCCGCACGGGCACCGTGAGACGTGGAGAAGAAGACTTAGAACCAAGAGATGCCACACCCACGTGAGCTGGGTGCGTGCGTGCGTTTCCCAGGCGTGGAGGACGGATAGGGCAATCCACCAAGAAATGCTCGGTACTGGCACAGTACAGACAGAGATTTTCTTCTCTACGGCGATTCCTCTCTTCCTGGGTCAGGCGAGACCGATCCACTTGCATGGCCTCCTCGGCGGGAGGCCCAGGCGTAGACTGCAAAGGATGCTGTGGGAGAGGTGCCCAGAGATCTAAGTCTTTTTCCTGGCGGAGCTCTTGGTGTCGCTCAGAAAAACGCATGTCAATGCGGGTAGCCAAATGGATGAGTTCTTGGAGGTTGGCAGGAATCTCTCGTGCGGCCAGCACATCCTTGATGCGACTGGATAGGCCTTTTTTAAAGGTCGCGCAGAGAGCCTCGTTATTCCAGGATAGTTCAGAAGCAAGAGTACGGAATTGTATGGCGTACTCGCCAACGGAAGAATTACCCTGGACCAGGTTCAGCAAGGCAGTCTCAGCAGAAGAGGCTCGGGCAGGTTCCTCAAAGACACTTCGGACTTCAGCGAAGAAGGACTGGACTGTGGCTGTGGCAGGATCATTGCGGTCCCAGAGCGGTGTGGCCCAAGACAAGGCCTTTCCTGAAAGAAGGCTTACTACGAACGCCACCTTAGACCGTTCTGTAGGAAACAAGTCCGACAACATCTCCATATGCAGGGAACACTGAGACAAAAATCCACGGCAGAGTTTAGAGTCCCCATCAAATTTGTCCGGCAGGGACAAGCGTAGGTTAGGAGCGGCCACTCGCTGCGGAGGAGGTGCAGGAGCTGGCGGAGGAGATGGTTGCTGCTGTAGCAGAGGCAGAAGTTGCTGTAACATGGCGGTCAACTGCGACAGCTGCTGTCCTTGTTGGGCAATCTGCTGCGATTGCTGAGCGACCACCGTGGGAAGATCAGCGAGACTTGGCAGCGGCACCTCAGCGGGATCCATGGCCGGATCTACTGTCACGATTCGGCTTCCAGGTAGTGGATCCTCTGTGTCAGCGAGGGATTGGCGTGGACCGTGCTAGTGGACCGGTTCTAAGAGGCTACTGGTTTTCACCAGAGCCCGCCGCAAAGCGGGATGGTCTTGCTGCGGCAGTAGCAACCAGGTCGTATCCACTAGCAACGGCTCTACCTCGCTGACTGCTGAGAAGGCGTGGGACAGAAGGACTAGGCAGAGGCAAGGTCAGACGTAGCAGAAGGTCGGGGGCAGGCGGCAAGGTTCGTAGTCAGGATGGGTAGCAGAAGTTCAGGTACACAGGCTTTGGACACACTAAACGCTTTCACTGGCACAAGGCAACAAGATCCGGCAAGGGAGTGCATGGGAGGAGGTCAGATAAAGGCAGGGAGCAGATGGGAGCCAATTAAGCTAATTGGGCCAGGCACCAATCATTGGTGCGCTGGCCCTTTAAGTCGCAGAGAGCTGGCGCGCGCGCCCTAGAGAGCGGAGCCGCGCGCGCCAGCACATGACAGCAGGGGACCGGGACGGGTAAGTGACCTGGGATGCGATTCGCGAGCGGGCGCGTCCCGCTGTGCGAATCGCATCCCCGACGGCCACGACAGTGCAGCGCTCCCGGTCAGCGGGACTGACCGGGGCGCTGCGGGGAGAGAGACGCCGTGAGCGCTCCGGGGAGGAGCGGGGACCCGGAGCGCTAGGCGTAACAATATATATGAATACAAAATTTTATTTTACCAACGTAAGATGCCTTCAGACCAGCTAGCCCCTTAAATCTACTGAAAGAGAACCAGTGAAACAAGTATCTGCAGTAAGTTCCGGTCTGAAGATGTCTTCTTTTCCTACAACTGTACCATATACCTTCAATGGCTGTCTGTCAAATGACCATTCAACCAACACCTATCACTACCATTCACCCCATACACAGAACAGTTTATATTGGGCAAGAATTCATGTGTTATGAATGGGGAGAGGGGAAGTCATTTTTGTTGTTGTTTTTGTGACAAGGATAATAGTTTGGTAATGTTATAATCAGTAATACCTATAAGACATAAAACCCTCATTCTTAATGCAGTATCATACAGTTTTGATCCAGTAGAATAAAAAATCCTATAAAGTATTACTTAATTTTTCACATCCACATATGATGATCAGAATAAAACCTTGCATCAACCAATCATCTCTATCGTCTGTTATCCATAGATTGTTATGCTATCTTTTTTAAGTATGCAAGCTGACCTCTTTTAAACTCTTCAGTGAATCAACCATCACAAGATTGACCAGAAGACCTTCAGCCCACCAGAAAATAATTTCAATATCCAACTTTAAGCTTTACAGAAAAATAGAATAATCATATTTCTGTTTCTAATTTCTTTACAATCTTTGGTTCTATGTACAATACCATGACCATAACAAAAAATTATCAAAAAAGTTAGAATACTGCCACTGCTTCAAATAAGCCAACCAGCCACAATTCCAAATGTTCTTGCAAAAAAAAAAAAAAAATATATATATATATATATATATATATATATATATATATATATATATATTTAGTTTTAAAATGATTATTATTATTATTATTGTTCTTTTTATTAAACAGTCACATCCAACGTAGGGAAAGAGTGCAGCCTATTGCTTGCCCTAAAACCCTTTTCCTACTCACGTAGATGATCCACCCTAAATGGCAGCCCTGCAACTGGGTGACAGTCTCTACACTGACTATGTGCAGGGGCATCAGAGTAGCCAGAATAATTAGTCAACACAAGTTAATAAAACATGGGCAGGCAAGGTACAAAATCACAAAGGCAAACGACATAGTCAGGACAAGCTGTTGGTAAAACCTATAAGAAGTGTTGTACATAACCAGAAGGCAAATGCAACATCAGAAAACAGGCAACAGGTCAAATCTAGACAGGAGCATAGTACAAAACCAACAGGCAAAGGCAACTTTTGATAACAGACAAAAGATCAGGTCACAGAAAGTCAGAAGACTAGTCAGGCACAGGGGAAACAGAAATATTGGTAATGGGAACAATCACTGCCACAGGTTTAGGCAGGTCTAAATTCCCAGCCCCTGGGAGGTGTAAGCACCAATACAAGGCTCATTGGTCTGGAGCTCTCACCTCCTTATAGGCCGGCACATCACACACTAAGGAAGGGCCCGGCAATGAGAAGGGCGGCCGTCAAGATGATGAGGGAAACTGTCTTGTATGCATAGATGGTCAAACAGCTTGGTCCATAACTAAAGTGTTGGCCCCTTCTTTCTGAAAAGAGCTCAAGCATTATTTTACATGACTAGAAGCTAAAGATATGTTCATTCTTTCTCTAGTTTTTACCATTGTATTTGACCATAAAGTACCATAAGGCAAAACAATGTGCAAAGACCTGAACTTTCTGTGTCAGCAGCAACAATTTGAGCAATGCTCTTTAACAGTACAGTAAATCCTTGTGCTAAGAAAATATGCAAGTAAATTGGAAATTTTGTAAATGCCTAAAGGCAGCAGGATAGATTAATGTAATTTGATTCCTCACAGTCTCTATAAAAATAAATAAATAAATAAAAATCACGAATCGCGCTGCGTTTTATCTAAAGTAAATGTTGCATCTGCACGTTAGATAAAGCACCGTGTTTATGCTGCTTCTATTGCTCTTGAACAATGTACTGTAGTTCAAGAAAATATATTATTACTCTCATTTGGCAGAGTTAGGCTGACTTATTGGAAAGCCTTTTTTTCAATTTTACTACCGCGATTCTGAAGTCTGAGACACAAAATGCACTGAAGTATCGCTGAGAACATAAAGTTGAAATATGACATTTTTACTCAAGTACTCCGGTCAAACCCTGATAAATCATACTAGCCAGGCAGTGATCTTATCCCTGCCGACTTAAATAAATCCAGCCTTGCAAGTTCATGTTGTTGGAAGTTAGTTGTCACTAAATGGAACTGTGACCTTATCCGATGTGTGAACTTATCCAGCAGACAGCAACATTTATTGTGAAGATTACAGAATGGGAAAAAATACTTTGGATAATTGTAATTTTGGCCATATGCAACTTGCTGAGACAACATCTATGTCATGTGTCAATAATAATGCCTCTACTGACGAAAACGAGTCATCTCAAAGCAGTAGTGTTCAAAAAATTTTATTCGGAACTTTCTTATTTTTTAGACTTGGCATATAGTTCTAAATACTGGAGACAGTTGCATTGTGAGGCTGGCTACTGTGACTTTTAATGGACAGCTAATTCTACTAATATTTAAAGGGGCTGTCTAGTTTATAAGACCAATTCTCAATTACAACATTCTGAGATAAAGAACAGTATGCTACTTAAGAACAATATTCAGCCTATTGAGTGATGCTTTTTCATAGTGAAAGCTCTTTAAGCCAACTATCCAAAATTGCATAGAAAAGCGGTCTCCTATGGGCCTGTTTGTCTCTAAGATAATGGTCACAATGGGGGTGTTTTTCTCAAAAAGGTGATTTTCCGGAGAAGTTTCACTGTACTGGACAAGAAAGAATGCAGATATGCACCAAGGCAAAGCAGAATAAAGAACAACCATTGCCTCCGGGGAAATTCTTGTTTTTCCAAGTTGAGAATCTCTTTCAAGGCAATCGCCACTTCTTCGATATTTTCTTTTTAAAACATGTAGTAAATTTAGTGATAGAAAACGTAATGACTGTCCATTATTAATGTGTTACCCCATTTTTCCATCCCCCCAATCCCCCACCTTGTTGTCCTGCCCAGATGGCTTATTTGCCTAAAACAGTGTTTCCCAAGCACAGTTCCCAAGTACCCCTGAGCAGGTCATGAATTGAGGATTTCCCGTACAGAGAACACTTGTGGCGATGCCTGATACACTAACCATAACATATCACCTGTGCAAGACTAAGAACATCCTAAAACCTTAATCTGTTGGGAAAACTTGAGGACTGGGCTTAGGAAACACTATTCTATAAGATAACCTTACTTAGGAACATGTGACAATAACCTCACTCAGCCTACACATGAAAGCACTGTATTAAAGAAACAAGTACAGATGCAGTGGAGGAGGCTGAGTGACATTGTATAGCCACATTCTCCTCCATAGGATGTCATCTTATGAATGGATAAGTAATCCAGAGAAATTCTGTAAAAATTTACAGTCAGTAAGGTATCTATCATTACATTTACTTCAGGTTTTATAAAACTACCTAGGAAGTGGACAACCCCTTTAAAGTGTACCTGTAATTTAAAAAATAAAATTAACATATTTTGACTTGTCCCAGATACATGTTAAAGGTTTTGATCGGTCAGGGTCTCAGTTCTGATGCCTCCACCGATCATTAGAATGAAGCGAGTGGTGGCACACTTTAATTCCCATCATGTGTCACATTCTAGAAAAGGATGTGAACCTCTGGTGCGTCTTAGGTTCATCTCTACATAAGCTTTGTCATACCCATATAACTCGTTCAACCATTGTTTACAATGCCCTCCATGCCAATACTCTTTTAAAAATAAAATGGGCACAGATGAAAACAACAGTTGAATGGACCTTTGTTTCTAGAAGACTGGGAAAAAAACTGAAAGTATGGCACAAACTGCACCTTGAGTATTGCCTTGAGTATATAATGAGGATGGGTCTTAACCATAGTGGTTACCAAGTGGCATAGCCAGATTTTCCTTCCCCATTGGCTTGTAACTAAATACACTGGCCAAGGCATAAAGGCTTGTTGGCACAACCTAACCCCCCTAGAACCACATACCTAATGCACATGTCCCACAAATCCCCCAAATACTCTTGCCACAAGAAAATACCAGGGCAAAATACTATTTATTTTATTAAGAAACCTTTAAACTCTATCTGTTTTCGTAGATATGGATCCAATCGAAGCATGCCAGCTATGCCAGTGTGTGCCAGATCAGGTGTTTCCTATGTACAGCTCACTTGTAACTTTGCTCAGTTATGTATCCTACCTCCCCTTTCCTGTCTCCATTTGTCCCCTTTTATATCTTTATTCCTCTGTCACTCTCACCCTGCCTGGTTTTCCTCGCACAAATGCACATGATACAGAAATGCCAGGGACTTGGCAAGAGGCAGCTGATGATATGACTGGAGAGGGTTTTGTTGATAAGATCATCATCTGCTGCTGGACTCAAGGGCTTGCTTCTTTCCTCGGAAGAGGTGCAGCCACCCCTGATAAATGTCCCTTTGTGTGAAGATCTTTCCTGATACATGCAAAGACATTTTGTCCTCCCATCTGTTTGTTTTGTTATGTGTTCAGGATTAATATCACACAGTCCAATGCCTTTTGTTGAGGCATCTCTCGAAAAAACGAAATCTGCTCCCTTTGTACAGAACATATCCTGTCCCTGACTCGTGCATATAGCACAGTGTTTAAATGCATTCCTAGTCTAGTTCATACATTAATATACTGTAAATAAGACTTTTTTTTGCTAAAATTATATTCTGTGAACCCCCATCCATTTGCAGCGTGTCAATAGAGAAGGATTCTTATTCAGTTTAGCATTATCTATCCTAATTCTACTCTATGTGCACTTAGAACCTGCATAGAGATTCCAACAAGACAGGACTCCCTCCTAATCCACAATGTTAGCAAAAAAATGGACAAACCATTTGAGAATTAGAGCAATGCCCAAGAGCCCATGGTCGGGGGACACCCACGGGCCTTAATTTGTTACAATATCCCTTAATTTTTTTATAAGCACAAGGGATATTTGCTATTGAAACACAAGTTATTAACCTAAACCAAGGGTATTATGGACCTTAGTGTATATAGAGCACTGTTGCTAAATTTATGGTTGTGCAACAAACTGTTTCTTGGCAACTGATAGTCCGGCTCTTCTGGTGAGATGTTACTATAATTGATACTTGATATGAATAGTCTCAAAATAAAGCAGTTCATTATATCCACCCATATGCAGTTCTTATATTGTGTCTCACCAACATTCTAGCCGCTGGTCTCGTACTGCGACGGACCCACTTGAATGTCCTGCGGCTTTTGATTCAATGTGGGCGCTGCAGTGACTCAATGGGACATAGCCGGCTGCTGGCTCCGGAGTCGATGCTGTGCTGTGCGTATTGTATAGATCGGTCTCCCACAAGGTTGCATGTATCGCTACTCCGGCAGGAGTATCATAGCTTCTGTGCAGCGTTCACAGGCCGGTGGTGAGTGATGTAAGAGATTTAAGCAAAGTTGGGTGGATGTCCTGCAGGTGGAGTCCGTAACCAGGTGCAGACTTCTTTTCACAGGTAACAGAGCGTCTTACCAGTGCAGTGTTCAGTTGAAAAACTCTAGATGCGTTTCAGGGTTCTAAACATAAGTAAACGACCCCTTCTTCAGTAGATACAAATGGAATAAAAGCATATCCTCATATTCGCGAATATCGTCACTAAAATTAGATAGGTAGATAGATAGTGACGATATTCGCGAATATGACATGACAATATTCAAAATGAAAAATGTCATAGACCCATTATGACTTCTGTATAGACCAAGAATAGATCAAGAATTAGGAGATAGATAGATAGATGGATAGAGTTACGTGTGCTGCGGATTCATCCACCATTTTTAGATTGATAGAAATGTCAAACACAGGCAGCACGAGGCGACGTTTCGACCACCTCTCATGGTCTGCATCAGGCAATGTGGTACAACAAGTGAGAGCTTTAAATATGATATAATACATGACATCATTTCCTGGGTGTATACAAATTACATCACATCCTTATGGGTGTGTACCAATGTAAAACGTAAATAAACAAAAATACATGTGCGGTAGGATTACAGTACTGGTACTCATACAACACTCAATCAGGAGCCCATATCCACTGTAAATGCAAAGTGACAAATAAAAGCAAATGTATATTTACAAGCAGCGTATCATAGTGCAAGTGCATCACAAAATCATACATCGTATTCAAACTCCTATGTGATACCTCTAGGTTGGGTCAGGAGAGGGACATGACACAGTGACGCGACTTCCGCCGGAAGTCTCCGGATACCGGAGAATCAGGGAATTTCTTTCTTTCTTTGCTTGTTTGAAACGGGAGTGATCAGAGTACCTGAAGAGACTTTTTATACTTGGAGGCTCCCTCTCGTGACCCAACCTAGAGGTATTACATAGGAGTTTGAATACGATGTATGATTTTGTGATGCACTTGCACTATGATACGCTGCTTGTAAATATAAATTTTTTTTATTTGTCACTTTGCATTTACAGTGGATATGGGCTCCCGATTCAGTGTTGTATGAGTACCAGTACTGTAATCCTACCGCACATGTTTTTTTGTTTATTTACGTTTTACATTGGTACACACCCATAAGGATGTGATGTAATTTGTATCCACCCAGGAAATGATGTCATGTATTATATCATATTTAAAGCTCTCACGTGTTGTACCACATTGCCTGATGCAGACCACGAGAGGTGGTCGAAACGTCGCCTTGCACTATCTGGTGTGAATAAAGCCACTTCTATTTTGTACCTTAATCTGGAGTGCTGCCTGTGTTTTACATTGCTGTATCTAGAGGGACCTTGGGGCTCAGGTCCGACCCCAGCGTGCACCCTTTACTTCTGGACTATCTTGTGTGCTGCTCTACCTGCTGTAGATATAGATTGATAGAAAGATAGATAGATAATATAGATAGATAATATAGATAGATAGGTAGATAGTTATCCGTATGCACAAATACGCATGCGAATACATGCATGCGCATTTACGCAAAGCAAAAATAACCACAAACATGTAGAATATGCGAATTTCGTGAATATAAGGCGAATATTCGTCCATATATTTGCAAAATATTGCGAATTGGAATATGGCATATGCCGCTCATAACTAGTCATCAATACAGTCACTGTTCCTGCCCATGCTGAGAGGATAAAAGTTTACAAGTTTCCACATCTCCTATTGTCTATGTTAGAGAGGAGAAAGCTGAACAAGGACATCTCTAATACACTAAACTCTTCCTCAACCTATGATCGGAGTTAGTTCTGCTTGGCTGCCACGCCAGAGAGATTTACCTGGATGAATCCTTCCGGGTACTGTGCAGTAGGACCACAGTTGTGAGTAAAGAAAAGTCTACATCTTGCACGCCAGTGAGCCAACCTTAGAAGATCCTCATCAGTAGTTTCAGTAATATTGGACTGAGACACAGAGAACATATACATCTACATTACAAGTACACGTGCTAAGAAGCACCATAAAGATTGCTAAATTCGAGTAAAGCTATTATAAAAGCAAAACTTAAAGGGGTTCTCCGGTGCTTAAACATCTTATCCCCTATCCAAAGGATAGCTATCACGCCCCCTCCCGTAGGCTTGCATTGCGGGGCGAAGCGTGACGTCACACGCCGGCGCAGGCGTGACATCACACGCCGCCCGCCCTGTAGTCGCTGGTAATCAGTCCCGGAGCGAACACGCTCCGGGGACTGATTACAAACGGGGTGCCGCGTGCATGATCCCGGGGGTCCCCAGCGGCGGGACTCCCGCGATCAGGCATCTTATCCCCTAAGATGTTTAAGCACCGGAGAACCCCTTTAAAGGGACAATAACCAAATATCCATTCTTTTAGGTTGGAATGTTGCAACTTTACACGTTAGACCAAGGCAACTGCATTTTATTGGAATTGCATTAGAACTTTGTAGAAGTTGTTTCAAAGAATACTAAGGTTCAGAGGTCTTACTCTAGCTCCTTCCTGAGCAGTGGATTTCAAAATAAGTGAGCAGCAGAAGAGAGGAATTTGTGAGGCAATTACAGAAAATAGACACATATAAATGGATAGGTATGTGCTGCAATACCTAGTGCAGTACATGAATAAGAGTGGAGCTGTTTCAGGAAAGAAATTAATTTTTTTTCTATTCCTGGTTAACCCAATTAAGCCCTTCTATAGTAATCTTGTGATAAATATGCTGTGTATGTTATTTGCAACTTTTTAACTAACAAAAACATGCTGAGACTTGTAGTTACCCATCAGCCATTGATGATACACCCGCGCTAGTCTGAATTAAAAAGCCACTCTTCAATCCATTCCTGGCATATACTCAAGTCTTATACGTATAAGAAATATAATTGTTACTTGTCATAATTAAGAAAACTACCAGCTGTAGACATTGCCTTGTATTGTAATTGAGGACATTATTTGGATTAATTTGGATTAATCAGACTTTGTTTCTTTCTTGACATTCAGAATCATCACAAGTAGTAAATCTCCAGCCATTATCTAGAGGGATTATTCAATATATAGAAATGTCATAACCAGCAAACCATGAGGTGATCAGTAGGAAAATGGAATCTAGGATTTCCCGTTTTTACAAGTAAAATATTATTTTCTGCTCGCTTTGGCAGCGCATATTCTCAAATTGGAACAATATGGAAAAGATTAGCATAACCAATGTACAAGCATAAAAAATGTGTGAAGTTTTCCATATCTTTATTCCACTCAGTATTAGATGCTGATTTTTTTTCCCCTCAAAGGAATACTAAAATTAGAAAAATACCATGATATCCATTCTACCGTAATCCCGTCTGGTCACATATCTTATTCTAAATGTTGTTGGAAAAAAAAAAAGCTACACCCCAGAGGACATCCATTTTGATGTTGAACTGTATGTTTGGGTAAAAAGTCTGAACTGCTCATATTTGCTCATATTTCTCTGCCTCTAAAAAAAAATGCAACGTATATACTCGAGTATAAGCCGATCCGAATATAAGCGGAGGCCCCTAATTTCACCCCAAAAACCCAGGAAAAGTTATTGACTCGACTATAAGCCTAGGGTGGGAAATACATCATCCTCCCATGTCATCATCCAGACCCCCGTCATCACCCCCCCCCCCTTCATCATCACCGCCTGTCAATCCCTTCATCAGTGGTCTTCAACCTGCGGACCTCCAGATGTTGCAAAACTACAACTCCCAGCCGATGGCTGTCCGGGCATGCTGGGAGTTGTAGTTTTGAAACCTCTGGAGGTCCGCAGGTTGAAGACCACTGTGGCCTTCGTCATCATCCAGTCCCCCCCTTTAGTTTTCTACTCACCTCCCCTCGGTGGGAAGGAAGGGTGAGCTGGTCCGGGTCATCTATGCTGCAGGGACCGTCCGGTGGGGAGGGTTAGTCGTTCCAGGCTGTCCATTTTCACCGGGAAGCCCTCTTCTCCGCGCTCCGGGCCCGGCCCCGGACTAGTGACGTTGCCTTGACGACGACGCACAGGGATGAGCATTAACGTCCCTGTGCTTCATCGTCAAGGCAACGTCACTAGTCTGGGGGCCGGCCCGAAGCGGAGAAGAGGGCTTCCCGGAAAAGTTGGTGCATCTTTTAAGGCAAATACCTGTCCTATCACGGCGGTCCCTGCGGCCATCAACGTCCGGGACCCGCGGCTAATACAGAACATCACCGATCGCGGTAATGCCCTGTATTAACCCTTCAGACGCTGACCGCCGCATCTGAAGCGAAAATAACACTAACCCGGCTGTTAAGTCGGGCTGTTCGGGACCACCGCGGTGAAATCGCGGCGTCCCGAACAGCTTACAGGACACCGGGAGGGACCTTATCTGCCTCCTCGGTGTCTGCTCCGTTCCGGGATCCCCTGCATGGCCGGCGCTCTCCTTCGTCATCATCACGTCGTCGCGCACGCCGTCCCATCATCCAATAGAAGCGGCGTGCATAGCGGCGTGATAGCGGTGATGGAGAGCGAGGATACAGGGCAGCAGAGACGTTCCATTTCTGCCCTGGATGTCGCTCCATCGCTGTCGCTGCGTCCCCGTGGTGTCCCCGACTCTCCGGTCATCTTCTTCCCTGGGATCCATGCTCTATGTCGCCGTCATCACGTCGCTACGCACGCCGCTCCTATTGGATGACGGGACGGCGTGCAGGACGACGTGTTGACGTTGAAGGAGAGCGCCGGCCGAGCAGGGGTCGATCACGTTTTTGCCTGCGGTCGGGAAATCGCATACGGCCGAAAACGCAGCCGACCGGAGGCTGCGGTTCACTCCGGTCGGCTCATAGACATACCGTACATTAAATACGGTTCCCCTATATGGCTGAGTGCGGGCGCCTCAATTAAGCCCCGCCCACCCCTCCTCCCAGCCATATACGGGAGCCGTAAGTACAAAACGAGGTGTGAACCCAGCCTTATACGGCAAAAAATACGGTAATTGCATCAGTTTCCCAACCCATTCTGATCTATTACAAAAAATGCATGGAAAAAAAACCTTGATGCGAGCTGCAGAGAAAGATTTATATTTTGCAGTTGAAATGATTATTTCCTGAATGGGTTGGTGTTCACAAGTACGCGGAGGACGCCGCCGCCGCCGCACAATAAGCATTCCGATTAATGCATCATTGTCGGAAGGCGTTATGTCATACATGCAGCAATTACATTTTATGAGCGGCGTATCTGCACCAAAATCTCGCGGAGGCTATAAAACTTTAAGATGGGAATCAGAAGGAAGTAAAAATGACACGTTATAGAAAAACAAATTACGTCCTATATATTTAATCCTGTAAACTGTGATGTTCGCCGCGGCAGGATGGCACGATAGGAAACTCTAGAGTTAAAGGAGGAATGTCACAGTGTTTTGATAAGAGAAACTATGAACTCCCCCCCCTCCGGTGAGATTATCGAGAAGAATTGAGCAAAATGCATCATTTATAACCCCGAGCCTCACCATTATCTCAGGCCGGGACACTTGTTTTAAAAACACACAAGGACCATTTTTTTTTTTCCAGGACTAAAGCCCCCTGTTAGGCTTAGGCTTCTTTTTGAACCATGAAAGAAAGTTGACATGCATGTAGTCAAAGTTTCCCAAGCAACCGCGCAATGGGTGGCAGAAAAAGGCCATTTGTGCACCCTCAAGGTCAACACCGAAAAAAGTGCAGAGGAAGCAGAGGAGAAGCGAAACCTCTTTGATCACAGATAATATCTCGTATGGTTACAGAGGAATATAAAGAATGTGATGCTAAAAAAACAACAACACATAAAATAGATCAAAAATAAAAAGTATGTAACACAGGGATCAGATTGTATGAGATAAATTCTTAATGCCTCTGGGAAATATTACCCTTATGTGCTGTGTAATGTATACTGCTCCCTCACAGCGAACAGGCAAGAACGGAAAGAAAGAGTTAAAGAGTAAAACTAAGCAGCTTAGTATCTTGTATATGTGTCTAATCATCTATCTATTATGTAACTGCTATCTATCTATCTATCTATCTATCTATCTCATATCTATCTATCTATCTATCTATCTCATATCTATCTCATATCTATCTCATATCTATCTATCATCTATCTATCTCATATCTATCTATCTATCATCTATCTATTTATCTCATATCTATCTATCTCATATCTATCTATCTATCTATCTATCTATCTATCTATCTCATATCTATCTCATATCTATCTATCTATCTAGGTATCTATCTACATATCTATCTTTTTATCTATTTATCTTATATCTAGCTATCTATCTAGGTATCTATCTACATATCTATCTTTTTATCTATCTATCTATCTATCTATCTATCTATCTATCTATCTATCTATCTATATAAGTAGTCCAAAGAGCAGCACCACTGCTGAAAAAAACTGATTGTAAAATCATGGGATTCCTGGTCGGGGAGTCGGGTTAGATCCACGTGGAAAGGACCGCGGCACACAAGAAGAGTAGTTCAAAAACGTGAAGGTGTTTATTACATCATCAGAGGGTAAAACAGGTGCGACGTTTTGACGGCCTCAACGCCGTCTATCTCATATCTATCTATTTCTCTATCTATATATCTCATATCTATCTATCTATCTATCTATCTAAAAACAACAAGGAAAGCCGCACTTCCCAAATGAAGTGCACGAGTGCCGTCAGCCAAATCCCAGGTCCAGGGGTCCACGTAGATACAAACAGATAAGCAGCAGCAACACCGTTTAAACGGTGTTGCTGCTGCTTATCTGTTTGTATCTATCTATCTCATATCTCTCTATCTATCTATCTCATACCTATCTATCTATGTATCTAACTCATATCTATCTATCTAACTCATATCTATCTATCTCATATCTATCTATCTATCTATCTATCTCATATCTGTCTATCTATCTCACATATATATATATATATATATATATATATATATATATATATATATATATCCCTTTATCTATCTCCCTTCTTTTAAGTCATATTGGTTTGCTGTTTTTGATCTTTGATATAAACATGTGTGGGGATTTATTAAAACCTGTCCAGGGGAAAAGTTATCCAGTTGCCCATAGTAACCAATCAGATCTCTTCTTTCATTTTTGAAAAGGGCCTCATGAAAATGAAAGCAGCAATTGGTTGTTATGGGCAACTGCTCATTTTGTCCTCTGCACAGGTTTTGATAAATCTCCTTAAAAATCCCTAATCTTTCAATCAACTTTGTATAAATCAATAGAACAAACCAGCATACGAAACATGTTAAAATATCTTGTCAGAGAAAAAGGCATTTTTCAACTTATCAGGATCCATTCCATTCCCCACATTCTTAAAGGGAACCAATCAGCATATTTTAGCATATATAATACTTGACAACGCATTATATATGCTAAAATCGCTTTGGTCATCATCTCCGGTGGCCATTTATACCCCCAGGGATGGTGACGATATTAAGTTATAAAGTCCCCCCAGACACCTTACCAGCACCCATTGCCCCCCACTGCTCCAGCCATGGCACCGCCCCATCGGCTTCATGGCTTGCGTCATCGCTCTGCTCCCTAAGCAGACAGAGCAGAGCGGTTACACGAGCCGTCAATCAAGACAGGACCCCAGCCGGAGCGACAGGTGCTGGTAAGTAGAAGTCCCCGCCCAGAGGACTACTTGTGGGTCAGCCGGGGTAACTTTACAACTTAATATCTTCACCATCCCTGGGGGCAAAAACGTCCCCTGGGGATGGTGAGGATAAATGGTCACGCCACGCCCCCTCGATTCATGTCTATGGGAGGGGGCGTGACGGCCGTCACGCCGCCTCCCATAGACATGAATGGAGGGGGCGTGGCGTGACGTCACGTCCCCAGTCCCGGAAACCTGGAGGTTTCTGAAACTAGAGATTCAGCACCCGTATAGAATGCGGGTGCTGCAGGTCTTTCCTCTCAATGGCATGCTGGGAGTTGTAGTTTTGCAACAGCTGGAGGCATCATGGTTGGAACACTGGTATAAGCACAATCATTGGGGTATTAAACCCTATAGAAATGATCAGTAAATATGTCAGGAGGACTTCCTGCCAGAACATGTTTTACTAAAAAAAAAAAGAAAAAAGACACAGTACACGACATACATATATTCCCAATAACAAGACTAGTTTAATGTTGAACTTGTTTTAATTGAATAAAATAAAATATTTAAGTCTTTAAGCAGAAGGATTGTTCCATTGTCATTCCAGTAGTATACAACAAAGTCTATAGACAAAAATGAAGGTGAATTTGGAGCTCTAGTGGAGCATTTAATGGTGTGCCTACATTGTATTGGCTCTGACTGTGTATCACTAGGACTTAGACATGAGTTTTAATGAGATGCATGGGATTCTGTCCCTATAAATCATAGACATTTGCATTCCGCTGCAAGCTTAAATAATGCAACGGAGAACTGTCTAACATTCCGCATGCCTGTAATCAGAAAATGATGCGGAGCATGAACAATGCAAATATTAGGCATTCAAACCCTGACCAATCACTGCTCTGTGTCTATGTGACCAAGACGGTCCCATAGACTTACATTATGAGAAAATCTTGGTCACATGATACAGAGGCAGGAGAGAACGCGCTAAACACGCACTTCTTTCTACTTCTTCTACTGATTAGTCAGGGTGTGAACACAAAGGGTACGTTCACACGCGCAGATTTTTTAGCGGGTTTTCCGCTGCGTATTTGAAAGTGGGCGGGCTCTTCTCGGCTGTCCGCAGCAGATTTTTCGCGGCGGAATTTACGCTGCGGAAAATCCGCCACAGTCCCTACTGACTTCAATGGGGCTTGCGGCGGATTTTCCGCAGTGTACATTCCGCCGTGGAAAATCTGCTGCGGACAGCCGAGAAGAGCCGGCCCACTTTCAAATACGCAGCGGAAAACCCGCAAAAAAATCCACGTGTGTGAATGTACCCTAAGGGTCTATTCACAGTGCGGAATCCCATGGAAGTGTATGGGCTTTCATTTCGGGCAGAATTCCGCCGGCACAATTCCGCCTGAAATGAAAGCCCATACACTTCTATGGGATTCCGCACTGTGAATAGATCCTTAGGCCGCATTGACACTATAGAATTTCTGAGCGGAATTCTGATCTTAAATTTAGCTGGCAATGGGATTCCGCTGCACAGTGCACACTGAAGAGTTTTCGAGGAGGACTCTTCGCCTGGAAAATCCCCTCATAAAATTCTGCTAGAACATTGAACTCGTTTAATGTTCTGGCGGATCTCTGTTCCCCAGCCATTACCGAAGGGGGCGGCAATGTCTGCACAGTCCTAGCACCGACTGATTTAGTGGGCAATGGTTGGCGCTGCCCGCACTTGGAATCTGCAGTGTTAACCCGGCCTTGGGGTATGTTGACACAATGAAATTCCACATGAAGATTCAGCATCAGCAGAGTCCCATTGATGTTAAAGGGATTCTGCTGTGCTGTGCACACGTCGGAATTTCCGCAGTAGATGTTTCTGCTGTGGAAATCCTGATTCCGGGGTCTGCAGAAAGAATAGGCATGTCTATTCTTTCTATGGAGTCCGCACGGAAATGCATTGCCATGTATAAGACTGCACATTTCCCAGCAGTCCTAGCACTGGCATGTTCTGCCAGCACTCTGCTGTCGGGGCAATGTCTGCACAAAAAATGTCCGTGTTGACATTGCCCGTGTGAACATGGCCTTAGACACCAACTGATCAAAAAAATGTCATATGACTATAACTAAACAAAAGATTTAAGATTTTAAGTCATTAAAATTTTATTTCTACTTTATTCACCATTCCTAGTTTTTAAAAGGGGAAACAGCAGGGTCCTGTATGTATAATTTTCTTAGGATTAAAGGGGTATTCCAGGAAAAAGTATTTTTTATATATATATATATCAACTGGCTCCAGAAAGTTAAACAGATTTGCTAATTACTTCTATTAAAAAATCTTAATCCTTTCAGTACTTATGAGCTTCTGAATTTAAGGTTGTTCTTTTCTGTCTAAATCCTCTCTGATGACACCTGTCTCGGGAAACGCCCAGTTTAGAAGAGGTTTGTTATGGGGATTTGCTTCTAAACTGGGCATTTCCCGAGACAGGTGTCATCAGAGAGGATTTAGACAGAAAAGAACAACCTTAACTTCAAAAGCTCATAAGTACTGAAAGGATTAAGATTTTTTAAATAGAAGTGATTTACAAATCTGTTTAACTTTCTGGAGCCAGTTGATATATATAAAAAAAGTTTTTTTCTGGAATACCCCTTTAAGATCAGGTATCATATTGGTAATTTAGATGGACATTTCTAAAAAGAGGGTACCCTTGGAGCTACTGAGGGGTCTGTGAAAAAATATAGGTCTAGACCAGTGGTCTTCAACCTGCGGACCTCCAGATGTTGCAAAACTACAACTCCCAGCATGCCCGGACAGCCAACGGCTGTCCGGGCATGCTGGGAGTTGTAGTTTTGCAACATCTGGAGGTCCGCAGGTTGAAGACCACTGGTCTAGACTAACCTATGGTTGGTGTATACCTGAGTAAAGAGTAACCAGGTATAGAGTTATGTCAACCTTCTACCAGAGCAAATGATTCCTATATTGTGATATGGTCTTTGTGATCAGATCAATTGGGGAACATGATGAAGATCCAGTTACGTATTAATTTAGGTTACCAAAGGTTACTCTATGCAACTGAGCGCCAATCTTTTAAACCTTGAGAAGTACATTCTGAAAAAATTGAGAAATTTATGGAGGAATAAAATTATTTGCAACCATTTGCTTATTCTAATGTTACACTAGTATTATACCCACCAAATTGGCATTGTTAGACTATATCTGCAAGATACCACCTATAGCAGTGTCCCCTAAACCATATCAAGCACAGTGTCAGCCTGTTTAGTTCACTGCTTTTTACAAGCACAATGTCACGGATTAGCAGAGAACAGTAGGTAATGCTGTAATATGCCAGACAGTAAGGGAAAGGAAGTGCCTGTGTGTACTAGAAAAAAGCCAGCTCTGATACTACCTTCTGAAATGGAGAAAATAAGAAATAGCCCTGTGCACCATGGTGGGGACTGTGAGACGGGTCAAACTATACAATATATAATATTGTAATATGCCAGACAGTAAGGGAAAGGAAGTGCCTGTGTGTACTAGAAAAAAGCCAGCTCTGATACTACCTTCTGAAATGGAGAAAATAAGAAATAGCCCTGTGCACAATGGTGGGGACTGTGAGACGGGTCAACTATACAATATATATATATATATATATATATATATATATATATATATATATATATATATACTGTAAATAATAACTAAGACAAATAATAAAAATAGCAGTTCACACTTCAGCTTTCTCCAGGCACCATACACCTGTAGTCTCCTGAACAGATGTAGGAAACATAGAAGCCGATACAACACAGCAGATGGTGTTTTGCAGTCCAATATATTAGATCAGAACTTTTGTTGTAATTTTGACATAAAATAAATGTTTTTACAACTATTGTTTTCATTTTCTGGTATTATTAGACAAGTTAATGATACACTATAATTATGAGAATGATACAGAGATGAGCAGCACTACATAGGAGCTGCCAATGTTTTCTTATAGAGGAATCTCCTTGCAAGAAGCACCAATTGCTGACAGACAGGAAAAGAGTTTCTTCAGCAGCTGTGCCATGTATTGTGTAGTACCATGTTTCCAGCTGCTCTGGCCTCCAAACTGTGGCCCCCGACATCTTGCAAAACTACAACTCCCAGAAGTTTTCAGTCATTTATGTTTGCGATTATTTGTACAATTTGCCAATAAAGTCATTGTATATAATTGATATATTGTATACAAAAAAAAGAATAAACATTTAATATACTGTATATATATATTTTTTTTCTCTCCTTACTGTATAGTTGTGCAGAGGTTTTGATTGGTCAGTGTCTCAGTGCAAATCAAAATCTTTCACATGTTTCAAAAGTTTCGTTTTTTTTAAATGACGGAGAGACTTCAGATGCAAAGTATTATTAAGGCGTACCCGTCAGATCCAACAAATACTTTTTTTAATCTATCACTCAGTACCTAATCCTGACCATGTACATCTAATTTTAATGTGTCTAGCACCTTTATTTATTTATTTTATTACACTTTTAATTTAGCTCACTAGTCTGAATTCCTCTCAAAGGGAGGGGGCGTGGCCTCCTTTGGATAGGGGATAAGATGTCTAGGGGTGGAGTACCCCTTTAACTTCAAATGTGGGAAAACTCATACAGCAGCTGTATGTGGATCGTCATTGATGACACTTCCAAGTTTCGTACATTCCTTACAATCCTCATAACTTGGGAAGAAAATAATAATAAAATGTCAGTTTTAGGTTCAGTTCGTGAGATAAAGCAGAGCTTGTCAGGGTCTGCCATATAAAAGCGCTGTCTAGCGCAGTACAGCGGGCTGCGGGGAACAGGCCCAGGCTCTGGTCATTCTGCAGGTGTCTTTAGTCAGGAAGAATTATATTGGGATGTGAACCGGATGACTAAGTGTTCGGAGCTCTGATCAACAACTGTGAAACATCCAGTCACATGTGCGAGCGCTTAATTCCGTCTCCAGAGCATCCACTCTGTGTAGGCCCATGAGTGTCTCCAGCGCCCGTATCCTATCCAATGAATCAAGATAAGGAGTGAGATTTATTCAACATTCCCAATTGTAAAACACATGTTCCAGATTTACGGCGATGGAAATATACATGTATGCTCGCTATAAATTCTACTAGAGCAGGAATCTCCAATTTGTACCCAAATATATAAAGCAGACTGTGTGATCACGTAAAAAACTTAAAGGAGTACTCCGGTGGAAAACTTTTTTTTTAAATAAACTGGTGCCAGAAAGTTAAACAGATTAGAAAATTACTTCTATTAAAAAATCTTTATCCTTCCAGTACTTATTAGCAGCTGTATGCTCCAGAGGAAGTTCTTTTCTTTTTGGATTTCTTTTTTGTCTTGTCCACAGTGCTCTCTGCTGATACCTCTGTCCGTGTCAGGAACTGTCCAGAGTAGCATAGGTTTGCTATGAGGATTTTCTCCTGCTCTGGACAGTTCCTGATACGGGCAACAGGTGTCAGCAGTGAGCACTGTGGACAAGACAAAAAAGAAATTCATAAAGAAAACCATTTCCTCTGTAGCATACAGCTGCTAAAAAGTACTGGAAGGGTAAAGATCTTTTAATAGAAGTAATTTACAAGTATGTTTAACTTTCTGGCACCAGTTGATTTAAACCAAAATGTTTTCCAATGGAGTACCCCTTTAAGAACTTCTGCCATGAGAGTGAAATCTGCTTTGAGCTTTAAATCCCACCCAACACAAAGTTTTGCGCAGTCTCAGAAAAGTTTGAGGTGCTTAAATGGGTATTCCAGAATTTTTATTTTTATTTGTCTATGCTACATAATATAATGTCTGTACCTGTGTTTCATGTTGGTCTCACAATTCTTTTGCGATCTTTGCCCCAAGGTTTATTTTTAACAGCATATAAAATGAGTGTCGTCCCAGGTTTTCCCAGGTTGCAGTGTGGGCCGAGACATTACATCTCTAGTCAGGTGATTAGAGGAAGCCTGTCTGTTCTTCAATGGGTGGAGTGACTGCTGGGTGGGAGGTCATTGTGCAAGAATTTGCAACAGCTGGAGGCATCCTGGTCAGAAAACACTGGTCTATTGCACTGAAGGTGGAACAGGTGTGTTTAAGTGGATGGGGTGGGTGATGTGTGGAAGGGAGAAAAGTGACCTCATACTTACAAACAAGGAATCATGGGAGTTGTAGTTTAAAATAGTACTCCGCTGTCCCAGCGTTCGGAACATTTTGTTCCAAACGCTTCGATCAGGTGGCGGAGGGTTGTGACGTCACTGCCACGCCCCTTGTCACATCACGTCACGCCCCCTCAATGCAAGTCTATGGGAGGGGGCATGGCAGCCGCCATTCCCCCTCCCAAAGACTTGCATTGAGGGGGCATGGCTTGACATCACGAGGGACGTGACAGTGACTTCATGTCCCCCGCTGCCCACTCCAAGCGTTCGGAACGAATGTTGGGTACTGCACAGAGATCCCAGGGGTCCCCACGATCAGACATCTTATCCCCTATTCTTTGGATAGGGGATAAGATGTCTAAGGATGAAGTACCCCTTTAAAAGTACGAACTCCAACAGAAAATAGACAGTTCACAAAAAGCTAGCTACAGTGTTATGGTAATTTCACAACATAGCCATTTAGCCTCAAGACAAGCGCAGATCCTTCCTAAGCATGTCCATTACTGTCTGCCAGGTACGTACTAAAATCACCTTATGGTGGAGAACCCCTTTAACTGCAAAGCATTAGGTGGAAATTTATGATTGCTTTGTTGTGTTTTATACCTGCGGTGGTAAAAAGTAAAAAAAAATTTGCTCTGTGAGTCAAAAAGTCATACTTTTTTATGCAATAGGTCAAAAAATTGCAAATAATAATTCTTTATTTCTATAGAACTCAGATTCTGCAGCGCTGTACACACAAATTTTTTTGCCCAGCGGGTCAAAAAGTTTCAAGTATTTTCATGATGGGTCAAAAAGATGCAAATTTGTGCACAAAGGGTCAATAAGTCACACATTTTTGCTCTATGGTTCGAAAAGTCGCAATTTCTGTGCAATGTGTCAAAGAGTCGCAGATTTTTGCAAGATGGATTGAAAAAGTTGCACATTTTTCCTCAATGGGTCAACACACTATGAAACCTGTCTATATCTAAGCGTCTTTTTTATTTAGGCCAGCAGCTTTATTTTGATTCCTTGTGCAGTGAGAAATTGTACTGCACACCTGAAGATAAGATAAATTACCCCAAAAAGTTGCACAAGATAACCATGACTACATCTGTACACATGAAGTACACCCAGGCAAACGGAGGTAGAAAGAACTTGATTTACACAAACAAATATTAAAGGACATCTGCAGCGGTACAAACACTTATCCCCTATCCTCAAGATAGGGGATAAGTGTTTGATCGCGGGTGGTCCGAACGCTGGGGCCCCCGGCGATCTCCTGTACGAGGCCGCGGCTCTCCCGTGCAGGGGATGTGCCAGCCGCAGCATGACGTTGCAGCCGCCACGCCTCCTCCATACATCTCTATGGGAGAGGCGGGGAGGCAGCATTAGTGCCTCCCCTCATCCCCCATAGAACTGTATGGGGAGGAGACGGGGCGTCACCGTCGACCTCTAGGTCGACGCTACGTCACCATGGGCGCTAATACCGGCGCCCCATTAGGGAGATCGAGGGGGGTCCCAGCGGTCGGACCCCCCGCGCTCAAACACTTATCCCCTATCCTGTGGATAGGGGATAAGTGTAATTCCGCTGCAGTTGTCCTTTAATTCCCTCCTATGATCCTAAATTTATCACAAAAATGAAGGGGTTATTCAGGATTAGAAAAACATAGCTGCTTTCCTCCAGCATCAGCGCCACTCTTTTCCTCAGTTTATGTGTGGTATTGCAATTCATTTCCAAGTTTTAATTCCGCACAAAACCAAAGGAAAGGTGTGGCGCAGTTTTTCCAAGAAAGCAGCTATGTTTTATGATGGTCGTGGGGGACCAATCACCGGGATCCCCACCGATCACAAAAATGGGGGTCCATTGGCCCCTAAATAAATGGAGAAACTGCGTGCATGCTTCCAAACATAGCCAGGCTCAGCTTCTACACCAGTACCAAGTGCGCTACCACTCTATTCGCTTAGATCCACTTTTGATCTACTTTTAGCTTTGGCCCCTACATCTAAGACTACAGAGGAACATATTCAAAAACTTGCTTAGATTTACTAAGACTGGACAGTCTATAATTGAGGGACATTTTTAAAAGTGTCTCAGACTGTTTATTATTCTGGTGCAGTTTACACTGTATGCTCAGTTTGCACCACTTCTGAGGGGTTTTAGTTAAAGACTATTTTTTAGGTCTTAGACTTTTCACATGTGGTGCAACATCCACGCCCATTTCCCCTTTTTTTGAAATTGCACCACTTTTTTTTTTTTTTTTTTTTACCAAATCAAATGAACAAATATTCTATTCTAGATTATCAAATATCATAGACAAGTATTTAAAAAACAACCTTGTAAGAACCTTTAAGGAGAAAACCAAATTTTTTCAAAGTTTTCAAAGTTTCCATTAAAGGGGTACTCCACTGGAAAACATTTCTGTTTAAATCAACTGGTGCCAGAAAAATAAACAGATTTGTAAATTAATTCTATTTAAAAATCTTAATCCTTCCAGTACTTATCAGCTGCTGTATGCTTCAGAGGAAGTTCTTTTCTTTTAGAATTTCCTTTCTGTCTGGCCACAGTGCTCTCTGCTGACATCTCTGTCCATGTCAGGAACTATCCAGAGCAGGAGAGGTTTGCTATCTCACAATCTCACTCCACCTCTTAAAAAATGGGTAGCAAAATATTTTATTTTTTTTTGCTTGTTTTTTTCTTTATTTTTTTTTTAATGCCACATATTCTAATAGAAGGGGATCCCTAGCTCAAACCCTCCATTAACCATTCACAGAGCATCTTTCAACTGGTAGGACCTAGCATAGCCATGCATTACAACTTGTAACCATTTTTTGGGGCAGTCTAACCCCCCCCCCCCCCCCCCCGCCCCCCCGCCAAAAAAATAAAATAAATAAATAAGATAAAGGATTGTTAGAAAAAAAAATAATTATGAGGCAAAAATATAAAATAATAATGTAAAAGAAAAGAAAATAGTTGTAATAGTAACCAGGGCCTAGTGGCAAAATCTGTTAATTTTATTTCTATTTATTTATTTATTTATTTATGTATTTATTTTAAACAATAAAATGTAATTTCAGAATAAAAATGTAAAAATTGAAACAAAATGAACCCCCTTAGATTTGACCCCAAAGTTGATTTAATAAACATTTTTCTCAATATAATTCCATCAAAACAGTTCACACTAATCCAGGAGCACCATATGTGTAGCTTTTGATTTCCCACATATTTATCCATTCTACACGTCTTCCCAGGTTACGACTAGGCCACATCATTGTATCTCGTAAAGTTTAAAAATCCATATCCGATGACTACCTCCTCCATTGCATGGCATCTCCCTTGGCGCAAATTAGCGAGATATAGTTAGCTATCAAAAGTTGCATCATTAAAAACTTTAATGAATCACATGGGAGCAATTACCACTGCCAAAGTTATTAAAATACAAAGTTAATGGCTCTTGATATACATTCCATCCCCGAAGGAGAGCGTCTTCAACTTCTAGTCGTAACACGAGACTTGTGTAAGATTTTAAGATTACAGAGGCAAAAGGACACAACCGCACGGCTGCCCAGGGACCTGACAGCCTGACAAAAAAAGGCGATTCTGCCGGCACGAGGATATCAAGACGAAGCGGAATTAGTTAACTGATGACCAATCTAATGAAAGGAGTGAGAAACATAAAGAACAGCTGGTCGTCTTGAAGGTGATCGGTTCATCCGCTTTAATAATTGACTGAAAAAGCTAAAGATCACACACCACAAAGTTAATAGTAAATGAGGTTTTTATTTTTTTTTTTCTCTTTTATTCACGGGAGATTGCGTCTTGCATGAAAGAGACTTTACCACCAAAGTATACTTAGTGACTCCACCTAGACCTGCTGTCAACCTACAAGACATTTTTATTTCATGGACCCATCGTGGAATACTAATAAGCGATTCCCTATATATTCCTCATTCCTCAGCCTCACCTCTCTTTCTCTTTTATTTTATTTTTTATCCCCAACTGAAGATGTATAGCTTAAAAGTCCAATCTGATAACCCCCATTTACATATTTATAAAGGTTCCCTTAGAAAAAAAAAAAAAAAAAAAAAAAAAGAAGCCGAAAATCTTGTTTCTGTTGTAGCGTCTACATATAGTCCTTTCAATGTATCTTGTGGGTACAAGCGCTCCGCTGCTCTTCTCCCCTTCGATTTATTGCATAATATGATTCCAATGTAAATGTTGTTCCTCGCACAATCACAGCACTTCAGAAACTCTTTTCTGCTGGGATAGCTTAAATCTAAACACACTCAAGCAGCATACTGCACCGGAGCAAGATTTCTTCCACAAGGGAAGGGGAAAAAAAATAAAAAAAATAAAAAATAAAATAAAAAAGTCAAAAATCCTTACACAACAATGCCAGGCGGAAAAGAAAAAAAAAATCTGAACAGTTTCTGCAGAAAGATGGTCTGTCTCCAAATCCTTGTGCCCTATCAGACAAATTAAAGTAAATCAAGCATGAAATGAAGCAGAAGAGCCGTGAGATAAGGCTCCTTTAAGTCGTTTACAGATTAGGATAGAGAGAGGTGCATCTGGTCTCTGGCAGTGGAAAAGGCCAGTTTCCCGTCTCACAATAGCAGCCTGTGTATAGGATTACCTTCCCTGTCAATGACAAGGCGAACGGCGCCTGCAAAATGTCTCTAACTAACTTCTTAATGTTCCCATCTACGGCCTCCTATTAAAGTATTACCTGTGACAATGGCAGAAATAAATTTTGATAAAATAATAAAAAAATAAATAAATAAATAAATAAAAAAATAAAATAAAAAAAAACAGATGCGGCTTCCTGATTTATTGATGAGTTACGTGGCTGATAAACTGGCAGGAGGCGCACTCGCAGAAGATGAGCCTTTGCTGTTATCAAGCACGGCTTTGCACCGCTAAAATCTGTAGATAACTTTCCAACTGGAATTAGTGACGCAGTCAGACACCCTGCGCCTTACTGGTTGGACTGGTACTTAAGCAGAAGCAATAGGACGCTGTCACGCTATCTGATGGGATGTTGCTGATGGAGAGGGAGAGCCAATTTTTAATTGAAATTGGCATCCCGCTCATGGATGGAGGCCGGCCTGGTTCTCAAGTAAAAAGGAACACGCAACCCTCTCGTCTTATCAGTTCAGATTCTGCTGCTATGAATTAGAGAACTTTTTATACCCGACAAAAAAAGAATTTACTGGAGATTTGGGTTTTGTTTATTGTTCCTGGGGACTGGATCTGGCAGGGTTGGTCCCACCTTTAAGGTACTGTAAAAATCTGCGGCACATACACAAAAGGAAGAAACATTTGGAACTGCCATCCTTTCATAGATGTCGTCTTTTGTACTTTTATTGGGTATTACAATTTAAAGGAAAAATGGTAAAAGAGGTTCACATTAACAGTTGGATAAAGAAGGAATCTTAAACTTAAATTAAAGGGGTACACCGCCCCTAGACATCTTATCTCCTATCCAAAGGTTTGGGGATAAGATGTCTGATTGTGGGGGGTCCTGCCGATTGGACCCCCCGCGATCTCTGTTAGTTTAGAATGCTGGGTGCCGGCGTCGGGGGTCGTGACGTCACGACCATGCCTCCTCGTGATGTCACAACACGCCCCCTCAATGCAAGTCTATGGGAGGGGCGTGGCGACCGCCACGCCCCTCCCATAAACTTGCATTGAGGGGGCGTGTTGTGACATCACGAGGGGCGTGGCCGTGATGTCACGACCCCTGCCACCTGTTCCAAGCATTCGGAACAAACTGTTCCGAATGATTGGGCAGCGGAGTAACCCTTTAACATAGTTAAAGATGGTTGTTCGGTAGCAGGAAATGTATTAATTATCCTCGTTCCTGGGTGTTTCTCTTCCTGAACTATGTTGTCTCAGAAACGTAATTTCGGACACGGGAAGGTGGGTTCTGGATATTGCATATGGTGACCAATCGTTGAGTGATGTTACCGCAATATTGTGAAACTATTGGTCAGCGCAAGTGATCACAATGATCACGGTTTAGCACCCGCCTTCCCTGCCATGGACCATGATGACAGCAGGGAGAAAGGAGAGCGTCAGATAGAAAGAAATGGTAATAGATTTTCTACTCCCATACAACCCCCAAGGTATTATGCAGCTCCTGGTCCCCACTGCTCTCCGCTACTTCCTTGTTCCTCTGATGCATTGTTCCTGTGTAAATGCCTGCTTAGCCAATCACTGGCCGAAGCAGGGAACTGTTTTGGGTGGGCATTTCCTGTATAGATGGCATGTTATAGAAAGTAGGCAGAAATTAAGGGAAGCAGGGACCATTGTAACGACAGTTGGAGGGAATCAGGTTTCAATGTTCCCATTTTCCCATTTCAATGAGAACAACCATTCAAGAGGATGACCGTTCAAAGATGGCCGACATTTCTAGCTTACAAAACCTAACGGCAGCAAAATCGGCTTTTGTGGGTATGAATGACAATGAACAGCTGATCCGCACCTTGGCTTTCATCAGAAAAGGGGTTGTGTTTAAGCCACAATCCCTCTAAGTTTAGGAGAAGATAGCCCAAGCTTATCTACATATATATAAAACTAAATGTGTGTATGTGTGTGTGTGTGTGTGTGTTTCAGGTTCACGTCCAAACAGCTAAAGATATTAACATGAAACTTGGCACGCATGTTACTTATATGTCAACAACAAACATAGGATAGGTAATTTAACCCTTAATCACCCCCATTTACCAGGGTCGGGGTTTTTGTTTAAAGTCCCATACAAGTCTATGAGAAATATATATTGCTGCATAACTTCCAAACGGCCAGAGATAATTCGATAATACTTGGTCACAGGTTACTTATATGTACACTTAAAATATAGGATAGCTAATTTAACCCTTAACTACCCCATTTGTGAGGGTCTGGGTTTTTGTTTAAAGTCTCATGTAAATCTATGGGAAATGTATGTTCCCACATAACTTCCGTATGGCTGGAGATATTTCAATAATACCTGGTACACATATTACTTGCATGTCAAATAAAAATATATGATAGTTAACTTAACCCTTACCTACACACTTATATAAAAGATGGGTTTTTGTTTCAAGTAGCATGCAAGTATATGGGACTACCAGTATCTTACTTCACAAGCTCTGCTCTGCATCTCCTGGTGAATGTGTCAGTCTGGCTTGCAAGCCACACCCCATCTCACAAAGACACGCCCACTGTTATTCTCTACCCTTTTTGTGCATCGGTCTGGATTGAAAATCACGCCCAGCCCCACAAAGCAGTGTCCCCTTCTATTTTTAGCTTACAATATCTTCATCACAAATCAGTCCCACCTGAGGACAGGATATGAGGATGGGACATAAGGACAGGATATGAGGACAGCATATGAGGAGAGGATATGAGGTCGGGATATGAGGACGGGATATGAGGTTGGGATATGAGGACAGGATATTAGGTCGGGATATGAGGACGGGATATGAGGTCGGGACATGAGGACGGGATATGAGGATGGGATATGAGGTCGGGATATGAGGATGGAATATGAGGACGGCGGGATATGAGGTCAAGATAGGAGGACGGGATAGGAGGACAGGATATGAGGATGAGATATGAGGACGGGATATGAGGACAGGATATGAGCTCAAGATATGAGGACGGGATATGAGGATGGGATATGAGGACGGGATATGGGGATGGGATATGGGGACGTGATATGGGCACGGGATATGAGGTCAGGCTATGAGGACGGGATATGAGGTCGGGATATGAGGTCGGGATATGAGGATGGGATATGAGGTTGGGATATGAGGTCGGGATATGAGGACAAGATATGAGGACGGGATATGAGGACAGGATATGAGGACGGGATATGAGGATGCGAAATGAGGTCGAAATAGGAGGACGGGATAGGAGGTCGGGATATAAGGACTGGATAGGAGATCGGGATAGGAGGTCGGGATAGGAGGTCGGATATGAGGATGGGATATGAAGATGGCATATGAGGACAGGATAAGAGGACGGGATATGAGGACGGGATACGAGGTCGAGATATGAGGATGGGATAGGAGGTCGGGATATGAGGTCAAGACATGAGGACGAGATATGAGGTTGAGATATGAGGTTGAGATATGAGGAAGGGATATGGGGACGGGATATGGTGTTGGCAACAATATATGAGGATGGGATATGAAGTCAAAAGCTTCCTCCTTTGTTGATTTTCCTCCCCAAGAAGGACTAGGAAGGAAAAAATGGGCAACACCAGGTACTCAGCTAGTATTCTAATAAAAATTCACAGTAAAGGATACAGAAAATAATTATAATATAGGTTTAAAGGGAAACATCCTAAAATCTGTCTTATCTCCGACGACTGTATAATGGAATCTGTTGTTTCCTGTTATCAGCCATTTCAAGCTGAGGAGACGATTACTGTAGTGGTCTTCAATGGGATTACTGACTACAGCAAAAATTCTAGTACTTTATCTCACGTATCTCCAGGTTTGAGAACCTCCAGATACATTTACATATGTGTGGATGACATGAACAGGATACGATGATACTTTTTATTGATTTTAATGTCTAGTGACTGTTAAAGCCTGTATGACCGAAAAAGCAGCAACATTGTTAGGAAATAGGTTCAGGAGAAGTAGTTTTTCATCCATTATAAAAACCAGTGTTGATTTAGTGTAATAAAGTAACAGCATTTCATGTGAACATCATCTCAACTTGCATCTTCAAGATCAAACATCACATATTGCGAAGTATTCAGCGTCAAAACAACCATCACCTGGTACATCAAAACACCACCAAAGGGAACTTAAAGGGGTACTCCGCTCCTAGACATCTTATCCACTATACAAAGGATAGGAGATAAGACGTCTGATCGTGGGGGTCCCGCAGCTGGGACCCTCGCAATCTCTGTGCAGCACCCAGCATTCGTTTAGAACATTGGGCGCCGGGGGTGGGGGTCATGACGTCACGACCGTCACGACCCTGCCCCTTGTGATGTCCCACCACGCCTTCCAATGCAAGTCTATGGGAGGGGGCGTGGCCCCCTTCCATAGACTTGCACTGAGGGGGCGTGGTGTGACATCACGAGGGGTGTGGTCATGACATCACGACCCCTGACACTCGCTCCAAGTGTTCGGAGCAAAAAGTTCTGAACAATCGGGCAGCGGAGTACCTTTTTAAAGGAATATTCGAGAGATAGCATAAAATCAAGCTCTTCTCATGCTTCTGGTCAGAAAAAAATCCCCAAATGTCTCCAGCTAGCCACTATTAGAAGACAACTCAATGCTAAGGTCTTGCAGGGTTCATAAATGTAGAAGCCTATGCCTATACTATGCTGCATGAACCATGGGTCATCGGGGGTGGTCTCTTGTGGTTTCCATCTGCTACATCGGCAAAGATTCATAAATCTCACCTTAAACTTAAATAAGGAGAGATGGATCGATCAAGGCCTCTGGGGCAGGAAGAAGCAGAGGGAGCCTTTCTGATTACTCATGGTTCAGGCAGCATGAAAGGGATGACAGATTTTCTTTAAAATACACATTTTTATCTTAAAAACAGATACTATACAGCTAAGGTGTAGAGGAAAGTTTCATAGATTAGCAAGTCTACATTTGAAATCTTTGGAAGTAGCAGAAGACCCCAAAGCGATGAGTCTTCCAACCATAACTAGTCAAGTACGGTGGAGGACCACAACAAGTTTTTGGATGTATCTGGAGTTTGTGATTTGCCTCCCAGAGACCTCCAGGAGCACAGCAGGACAAACAAGAGCTGACAGATACTTTGACATATCCTGACCCCAGCAGAACGCCAGGCCAGAACTTTGTCAAATTACTCTTTAAAAGTAAAATCTTGAATCCACAATGGTCTGTGTTATTCAAAAGGGGAGGCCCCACTTACAACCATATGAACTAACCCTAATATTAGGTTGCATGATCCAGAATAAGGCCCATCAATTGGCACACATGGTCAATAGTTAGCACCCACAAACTGGAGTCATAGAGTATGAATACTATTTTTTGTCTTTTATTTGCAGGTGAGAAAAGTTTTCCAGTAGGAGAGCAAAATGTATAATGCCCAAACAATATTAAGTGCCAATATACATATACCAGTAGAGAGTTATGCCATTAAAGGGGTATTCTGGCTCCAAAGGATAGGGAATAAGATCTCGGTGCAGCACCCAGCATCCTGTTCCGGGTGCTGCCTCCCAGACGTGGAAATTATGTCATGACCACGCCCCCTAGTGACACCTGTCATGCCCACTCCCATAGACATGAATGGAGGGGGGTATGGCGTGACGTCACTACGGGCTGTGGCCATGACATCACGTCCCCGTCTCAGAGGCAGCATCCGGCACAGAATGCTGGGGGTCTTCACCAAGATCGCAGGGGTCCCCAGCGGCAGTACCCCTGCGATCATAAATATTTTCCCCTATCCTCTGGATAGGGGATAAGATGTATAAAGTTGGAATACCCCTTTAAAAAAACCATATATATATGATTAGTATAAATTTAGTATAAATAGATTACTCTCTGTACTGTATTCCTCTAAACCTTATGGAAGAAATTCATCTTCTTCATAAACCGTTCAGCAAAAGTAAATCATAATAATAAGTAAATCATAATATTAAGTAAATCATAAAAATAAGGCTCTGAAGGTGGGTAAACATTTTATGGAAATATCCAAAAGCGTCGCACAATGTTTCGGATATCCTTTTTCAAGGTTCCCACTTCTAGCCCGGCATCTGGTCCCTCCACATCAGTTTACTCCAGCTTCTGTCCCTCAGAGAGCTTGAAAAAGGATTTGGTATCTGTAACATTGCGCTCTGCTTTTGGATATTTCATGAACTTTATAACCAACTATACGGCTGATAAGCATTATTATGATTTATTACAATTTTTTTTGCTGGACTTTAACTCTTTGTACTGCTCAACAACGTCAAGTAGACGCTATTGAATGAACTCAATGGCCCTGATTTACTAAGAGTGTAGTGGAGTTTTCTTTGTGGGTTTTAATTCCCTACATTTTTATTCCACAGTATTTACTAAGGTTTCCCTACATTTTGCACTTCTTCCTACATTTTGCTTTTTTTTTTTTTTACACATGCTCTGATCTGTGGGGTTTCCCTCAGCTCAAATCTATCACATTTTCTGTGGAAACCTTAGTAAATATGTTGGGTTTTAGTGAAAATGTCGGGGTCATGCCCCCTTTTCTGTGACCACACCCCCTTGGTTTTCTCAGTAAAATGGAAAGTTGGTCAGGTTTTTTTCATTTCTGGCACAAAGGCACAGAATTCTGTTGCAATGATACAGAATCTGGCGCACAACCCCACAAAATATGTCAGGTTTACAATAGTAAATAAGGGCCAATCTGTAAATTCTTCTCCCACAAGGTATATGAACTACACATCTTTTTAACTAATATGATTCCTGATAATTTTAGATATTTTTTGCACTGGCATAATATTCTACTGATTTATGGTGACCTTTGTTTAGGCTTTAATGTTGCTCTCCTGGTCACATTTTGGCTATTTTTGCAGTCCACGCAACTCCCATTGATGGTGAAGGAAGTTACATCACTTTTTGTAACGCCTAAGTTTACAGAAACAGTAGAACTTGTGATCTTACACTATGGAACTCTCATTAACCTCTATTACAGTTAACTGCGTAAAAATGTTTGTTTAGCTGTTTTTTTTTTTTTTGGCTTCCCAACTACCACCAGTGGCTGCGAGCAGGTCTTAGGGGGAACAAGGGGCTCTCAATCTTGAGATAGGTGCAGGTCCCAGAAGTGAGACATATGATTTATCCTGTCTATATAACAAAAATCTCCAAATGGAAATACTCCAGTGAAGAAAGATCATGGCCATATCATGACTTCATGACTATGACTTCCTATTTAATAAACAAATGGGTGGTCTATATAGTCCTGTTGGGCTATCACCCTTTGAACAACCTACATTAATATATTCAACACCTTAACGCATACAAAGAATTGAATATGCTGTGTATTTTTTCTTCTAGATTTGTGGACAGAAAACCCGCAATTTGATTGATTGATTGAGTAGCAGCAAAATGGATGAGACGTCGACAAGGAGCGCAGGCAGAGCCACGCTGACTGCGCTTGTCGCTGCCAGCACACTTACCCTCATCCTGTGCACTGTTGGAATCTGTGCATGGCTGGGGACACCAGAGGCTGTGTGCATAGGATATGGTGGGTGAAACGATGGAACCAAGGATGGGGGAACGTGTTTGGCTGATTGTGTGGGAATTGTGAGAAAACTGAGGATGGGGAAAGGGGGGGGGGGTGGTGAGGAGACTGAGGATGGGGGAAAGGGGGGTCATTGAGGAGACTGAGGATGGGGGAAGGGGGGTAGGTGAGGAGACTGAGGATGGGGGACAGGGGGATGGGGGAAAGGGGGGTAAGGGGTGGACGAGGAAACCAAGGATGGGGGAAAGGGGGATGGGGGGCGTGTTTGGCTGATTGTGTGGGAATTGTGAGAAAACTGATGATGTGGAAATGAGGGGGGGTGAGGAGACCGAGGAAGGGGGATGGGGGAAGGGGAGGGGTGAGGAGACTGAGGATGGGGGGAAAGGGGGGGTTGGTGAGGAGGCTGAGGATGGTGGACAGGGGGATGGGGATTATAATTAGATACTATGCCCCTCATATGGATTCTATTTAGATACTACAACCATACTACAAAAGGTCTTTCATTTTCACCAGTAACATCATATAAACATTTTTTTTTATCTGACAGTGCCCATTTAAGCGCCAGCCCCATTGACGGCAATGCAGCCTGGACTCTGGAATTTCCATGAAGGATGTTCCGCAGTGTGTACAGAGCAACAGGATCCGAAAACATTGAAAACAATGGAAGGCTGCTGCAAGCGGCATTCCATTTGGACTAATTCAGAGCGGTGTTTCCATAGTGTGCATGGGCCCTTAGACCTTATGGATGGTATGTCCTGTGTGTACAATGAAAGCGACAATGTTTATGATGCAACTAAGAGTGAACAGGTACATGTTCTGTAAAGATCAGTGGTTTAAAACTGTGGACCTCAAGTTGTAGCAAAACATCAACTCCCAGCATGCACGGACAGCCAACGGCTGTCCGGGCATGCTGGGAGTTGAAGTTTTGCAACATTTGGAGGGCCACAGTTTGAGACCACTGGATTAGATGAAGGGTAGGCACACAGACTCAAGTCCTCATGAGTAGTGTTGGGTGCGAATATCAGCAATGCGAATATTTATTGTGAATATCGCATATTCGCAAATTTGCGAATATTGTGAATATAGTGCTAAATATTTGCAATTATGAATATTCACATTTTTTTTTCACAGTACACATCACAGTGATCATCCCTCCCTGCTTCCAGCTTGTGGTGTAAACAAGGCTCCAATACTAGTTACTTTGTCAGAATGGCGGGCGCCCGAAAATTTGCATATGCGAATTTTCGCGCATATTGATCCCTCCCTTCTTTTAGCTCTTTTATCATGCGATATTGCGCATGCAAATTTTACGGTGAATGCGCATGCAAATTTTATGGCACATGGTAAAAAAAAAAGGCTGTGAATATTGCGAATATGCGAATTTTCATAATATATGACGAATATTCGTCCATATATTCACAAAATATCGCGAATTCGAATATGGCCCATGCCGCTCAACACTACTCATGAGTCTGCGTGCCTACCCTTGGGCCTGCGTGCCATGTTGGGCCTAGGGCACCTTAGTCTGACACTGAATCCGGTGCCATTAAACATGTATATAGATTCGGAGAAGAATGTGTCATTTACAATTCTTTATATTAGATCACTTTGTGACTTTCCCGTGAACGGATAATTGTAAAACTGACCCTATGAGGATGAAAAACCTGTAGATAAATAAGTAATCCTGGCAGTTTCACCCCTGTTCCAAAATCAAGTTTTGGTGCCGTCATAGGAGATAGGAAACGTCTAAGAACTCTTCTTAAATGACAACTCTATACGGTCTAATCGCCATGACTGATTAATTGCTATTCATTTGTTAAAGTGAAGAAATGAGGCCTGGGGGTTTTCCTCTGAATACTTGGCTCTTTCTTAACTAAATATTGCAGCACTGGAAATAATGAATAATTTCCAATCAGCAGCCATGAATTGGAATCATGTTAGGTAGCTTTATATTCTGGGTACTAATAATTATATTCTCTTTAATCCAGGACAATGATCTACACCAGAGACAAGCAAACCGGGGCGAAGACATGGGCCTTTACTGCAATGAGGATCGGCACTGTTATGTTTCATTGTAAGCTGGATATCCCATGTCAGACTGGAAATGAATGAAATATATTCATCACCTCAATAACTGATGAATACGTTCAATGGGAATAAGAATGCCCGTGTTTGTTATACATTTGTTATTATGTTATTTCTACTGCTATAAAAAAAATCATTAAAGCTACTACTACTGCTACTGCTACTACTACTACTATTCCTACTAGAATTTGTACTACTGCCTCTATTTCCACCAACATTCTTCTTTCTACTATTAGCATTCTTGCTACTATTCCCACTACTTCTATTCCTACTATTATTACTAGCATTTTTGTTAAAGTGGTTATCCAGGAAAAAAAAATTATATATATATATATATATATATATATATATATATATATATATATCAGCTGGCTCCAGAAAGTTAAACAGATTTGTAAATTACTGCTATTAAAAAATCTTAATCCTTTCAGTATTTATGAGCTGCTGAAGTTGAGTTGTAGAAGCAAATCCCCATAGCAAACCTCTTCTACTCTTTGCAGTTCCTGAGACATGCAGAGGTGTCAGCAGAGAGCACTATTGCCAGACAGACAAGAACAACTCCACTTCAGCAGCTGATAATTATTGGAAGAATTAAGATTTTTTAGTAGAAGTAATTTACAAATCTGTTTAACTTTCTGGAGCCAGTTGATATAAAAAAAAAAGTTTTTTCCTGGAAAACCCCATTAATACTACTAACACTACTATGAGCATTCCTACTATTACCACAACTACTACTATGGCTACTCTTTGGCTACGTTTCTACTTTTTTTTTGTGCATTTTTCCCCAACAACAACAACAACAAAAAAAAAAAAAACGCCAAAACGGCCCCCATGGCATTTTTTTCATCGAAAAAACGCTGTGGACAGATGTTAGCTGTAAATCAATGAGAGATCGCAAAATTCTTTTTCCACTTTGCGGTTTTCAGTTTGGCGTTCTTTTAATCCTTTTGTAGTTTTTTCACTCTTTTTTTTAGCTCCTTGGGGGTTTTGCGAAGTCGCAGCATGTTGAGCCTATGGCGTTTTTTTCCCTGAAATCATTGCATTTTTCTCCCATAGAAGTCTAAAGGAGTAAAAAAAACAAGCCAAGAAAAACGCCATGTGGGTTTTAACTTTGGTGTTTTTGCAAGCGGTTTAAATTCTTTTCTGGACTTTAGTGATCCAAAAAAGTAATGGAGATACCTTTTTTTAATAAAAGTTCGTAGGGTGCCATTAAAAAAAAAAAAAAAAAAAAAAGATACAATAGTGATGTGTCTAACGAAATTTATCTTTTTTATAAGAAATTTTAATTTCTAAAACAGGGATCAATTTATGAGCGCGGGCAGGGACCTAAAAATGTAGACAACAATAATAAAAATGTAGTGTGTGTGTGTTTTTCACTTTTTTTTTCTTGATTTTAGCAGAGCGTGCTCCATGTTGGGAGTAGTAGTACCTGCAGTTAAGGACAGATCACAGCGGGTATCACTCCTGACACCCCATGCAATCGTCCTATCTATTTAAAAAATGTGGAGCGGCTTTCTCCTTACTACTACTATTCCTGCTATTTGTACTACTGCTTATATTTCCACTAGCATTCTTCTTACTACTGTTTCTATTCCTACTAGCATTGCTCTTACTACTATTAGCATTTTATTATTACTACTAAAACTACTATTATCAATCATACTATTATACTATTACTTCTGCTACTATTACTACTACTACTACCGCTACTGCTTCTATTACTACTTACTCTTCATTCTTCTTACTACTACTGCATTCTTATTTATTCTACTACTAGTTCTAAAACTAGCAATCTTACTATTACAGTACATTACTACTACTACTACTACTATTCCTACTACTACTATTCCTACTACTACTATTCCTACTACTAGCATTTTTACTATTACTACTACTATTATTTGTACTACTGCTTCTATTAATGCTAGCACTCTTCTTACTACTACTAGCATTCTTAATATTACTATTAATATTCCTATTCCTATTATTTGTACTACTATTTCTACTAGCATTCTTACTACTTCTCAAACTATTACAACTACTACTACTACTACTATTTCCTGTACTAACAATCTTACTTTTATAGTATTATTATTATTATTATTATTACTCCTACTATTTGTACTTCTGCTACTATTTCTGCTAGCATTCTTTTTACTACTATTAGCTTTCCTACTATTACCACTACTGCTATTGCATTCTAAATATTACACTACAAATAGCATTCTTACTATTACTACTTCTACCTTTACCGCATCACCATTCCCATGCCTCCCAACATTTATTCAATTCAAATAGGTACACTTAAAATTGAGAATACATTGCATCTATTTTTTCTTAGCCACACCCCTATTTGTGTCCAGTAACTGCCCTTATAGGCAGGACCAGGAAGCAGGCAGGGATGTTTGCCCCCCGGACCCACCTCCTCTGGCTCATGAGCCCCATAGCTGGATATAAGGCAGACCTCCTAGGAAAGTGGGTCAATGCCTGAAATTGGGGACTGTCCAACTGAATCTAGCACAGTTGGGAGGTCTGCTGTGCCTACTTCTGCTACTGCTATTACTTCTAAACGCCCGAAAAATGCACTCATAAAATAAAATATGGTGCTATATATTACGACCAGTGCATTTAAAGGGGTATTCCAAGTTAAACATATTTGTAAATTACTTCCAATAATTACCAGCTGCTGAAGTTGAGTTGTTCTTTTCTGTTTGGCAACAGTGCTCTCTGCTGACATCTCTGCTTGTCTCGGAAACTGCACAGAGTAGAAGAGGTTTGCTATGGGGATTTGCTTCTACTCTGGACAGTTCCCAAGACAGGTGTCATCAGAGAGCACTTAGACAGAAAAGAACAACTAAACTTCAGCAGCTCATAAGTACTGAAAGGATTAAGATTTTTTAATAGAAGTAATTTACAAATCTAAAGAAGAATGCAAACTCGGCACTGCTAAGTCTGTGCTCGGACAACTGGTTGAGGTAAGGGGTCACAGTTTCTGTGGATAGAACTCGGATGGTGCTCTGACTACATATGCATTAAGATAATCTTGATAGAAGAAATGAAGAAAAAGTCGGCAACTCACCAGCGCTGGTTCATGTGAGGTTTTCCTTTATTGTGGCATACTCACAAGCAATTGAAGGGGAGAGACAGACAAGTGGGGGGTACAGATGGGCAACGGAACCGTTTCACACGATGGTCGTGCTTCTTCGGTTCCGTGTGAAACGGTTCCGTTGCCCATCTGTACCCCCCCCCCCCACTTGTCTGTCTCTCCCCTGCAATTGCTTGTGAGTATGCCACAATAAAGGAAAACCTCACATGAACAGCGCTGGTGAGTTGCCGACTTTTTCTTCATTTCTTCTATCAAGATTAATTTACAAATCTGTTTAACTTTCTGCAGCCAGTTGATATATATAAATAAGTTTTTTCCCCGATAAAGCCAAAACGATCTCTCCATGCATTCACCTAAATTTGCAGGAATTATTGGCAACATCGCCCGGCAATTGGTGAAAGCATGGGGGCGTGGTTTTGGCGACAAGTCTTTACCGCCATATGGGAATACGGTTTAAAGGGTACCTCTCATCAAAAAAACTTTTGATATATTATAGATTAATGTATGCAGAATAACTTCACAATTGCATGTTATTAAAAAATATGCTTCTTTCTATTTAATTTTCCACTTTGAAGAAATGACCACTAGGGGTCTCCCTACCAGTCCTGGCAGCAAGCATTTCAGACTCATGCTGGAGTCCTAAACTCTACGAGCTGCCAGTCTGCTTTGTTCACAAAGGAGAACACTCAGAGCTGCCAGCCTGCTTTGTTCACAGCCTGTTTGGCAGTGAACAAAGCAGGCTGGCAGCTCTGAGTGTTTAGGACTCCAGCATGAGTCAGAAATGCTTGCTGACAGGACTGATCGGGAAAAATACAATAGAAAGAAGCATATTTTTCATTAACATGCTATTGGAAAGTTATTCAACATTCATTAATCTAAAATATATCAAAAGTTTATTTGATGAGAGGTACCCTTTAAGTCTATCTTCTCTTAATGTTAATATTCTGCTATAAAATATGTGTACAGTTAATGCTTTTCTCATGGAAAACATTAATTCCCAGGACAAAAAAAATCATTGTTGTCTTGACTATCATCATCATCACCAGAGTTTCCCAACCAGGGTGCCTCCAGCTGTTGCAAAACTACAATTCCCAGCCTGCCCGGACAGCCGTAGGCTGTCCGGGCAGGCTGGGAGTTGTAGTTTTGCAACAGCTGGAGGCACCCTGGTTGGGAAACACTGATCATCCCCATCATGATCCTTATAAATAGAATATAATAAACTCATTTAAATTTAACATTAAAAAAAACAACTTAAAATAAAAAGCAATCCATTTGCTAAATTGTCATTAATGTATGTACTCAATGCTTTATTGTCTAATCCAAATGCGCCAGTGTCAAATTAATTGTAAAATAGATGTAATTCCCTGGTGCGTCTCCCTCTATATTATCTATGTGGTTGTGTTTTTGTTTGTTTGTTTTTTTCTTTCTTTCCCTTTCTCCATAATTTACTCATGAATTTGTTCCTGTTTCTCCTATGAAGTTTTGTTGTTGTTGTTGTTCTTGTGAGATGAGTTGTGTTCAAACTAAAAAAAAAAAGAAAAAAAAAAAATAGAAAAAAAAAATAGAAAAGAAAAGATGAAGCCAACATTGAAATTCATCTCACAGTCCAGAATTTACTTAACGGCCAGCCTGTGCGCTGTGATAAACGGAATGATGATCCGGCAACATGTCTTTATCCATGGTTTGCTTTAATTAACACCGGCTTGTTTGTTGAAAAGATGATTAATATGCCAATGAAAATTGCATAATTGAATACCACAACACTGGCACAATCAGGAGGACACATGCAGGTTTTTTTTTTTTTTTTGGTATGTGTGTGAGTGTGTTTTATTTTTTTTATTTATAATTTTATTTTTTATTTTTTTTATTAACATTTTTTTTCTTATTTATTATTGTTTCTATTGTTCTTGGTGTTCTCTGTTTCTGGAATTCCTTTTGACCAAATGTTAGAGGAAATAGGATTGTGATTCATCCAAACAAATATAAAAAAAAAACAAAAGGCACAATATGCGCGGCTTCAAATATTGTAGCTTCGGAATAATTAGACCTCACGTTCCGTCCTGGGCAAATCCTGGGCAATTAAAAAAAAATAAAAAATACCAGCGAAACCGACATCTTGAATTGACAGAAGTTGTTAACTTAATTATTGTTACTCAGGCCTTATGCACATTGCAGAACCGTGAGCACTCCATGGGCTGCCATATGGTGCCCTGTAAGACACATTCACCCTTAGGCTATAATCACACAGCAGAATTTCCACGTTCGCATTTATTTGGGTGGTTTCTGGCTTGTGCGGATTTTATGCGGTATCGGTGCGAAATCTGTATGCGGAAATTCTGAAGTGTGAATGGGAGTGCGGAATCCCATTAAAGCCAATTGGACTTTAATTTGATGTGGAGTCCGCATGCAAAATATGTGTCGAATTCCGCATGCAGAAATTCTGCCGTGTGAATATAGCTTTGTTCACACAGTGGAATATTCAACTGTATTCTGGCAGAAAATTCCACTTAGAAATTCTGTTCCATCAGAGTCTAATTCTTTGCAATAGGAATCTGCTGTACCATGCACATGGTATAATTTCCCTGGTGGAAACGTCTGCTGCAGAAATCCCGTTTCTGGCCTTTGCCAAAAGAATTGACATGCCAATCCACTTGGAAATGCATTGCCGTCTATGGAGAAGGGGCATTTCCGAGTGGTCCTAGCCCTGGCATGTTCTGCCGGTGCCTGCTGTCTACGGAATAGGATTCTGCTGCACCTTCACACAATGGAATATCTACACCAGACCTTCGCCGTAGAAATTCTGTACCCAATATGTTCATTCATTCTTGCGGAAACCGCTCTAGAATGCATTTGTCATCTTTTAAGACAGCACATTTCAGACCGGTCCTAGCACCGGCTTGTTTTGCTAGAGCACGCTACAAAGGGATCTCCGCCCGGAATATCTCCAGGCAGAGATTCCGTAGTGTGAATGAGCCCTTAATTAATAACCCACCTCAACTACTCAGAAATCTAAAACATTACACATTAGTAATAAACATTAAGGAGATATATAGATGGATAGATGATAGATAGATGATAGACAGATAGATAGATAGATAGATAGATAGATAGATAGATATGAGATAGATAGATATGAGATAGATGGATAGATAAACAGAGATAGATAGATAGATAGATATGAGACAGATAATAGATATGAGATAGATAGATTGAGATATGAGATAGATAGAGATATATAGAGATATATAAATAGATAGATAGATAGATAGATAGAGATAGATAGATATGAGATGAGAGGTAGATATTAGATAGATAGATATGAGATGATAGATAGATAGAGATAGATAGATATGAGATAGATGGATACATAGATATGAGATAGATAGATATGAAATAGATAGATATGAGATATATAGATGATAGATATGAGATTGATCGATATGAAATAGATAGATATGAGATAGATAGATATGAAATAGATGGATAGATAGATAGATGATAGATAGATAGATAGAGATATGGAAAAGATAGATAGATATGAGATAGATAAATAGATAGATATTAAATAGATAGATAGATAAGAGATATATAGATAGATAGATAGATAGATAGATATGAGATAGATAGATGATAAATATATATGAGATAGATATATAGATAGATATGAAATATATAGACATGAGATAGATAGATATGAGATAGATAGATATGAGATAGATAGATAGATATGAGATAGATAGATATGAGATAGATAGATATGAGATAGATAGATAGATATGAAATAGATAGATGCACATAGAAAAAACCGCAGCACACAAACGTAGTTCCCAAAAAATGTGGTGTTTTATTTCATCCTCAAAAACAGGTGCGACGTTTCGACGGCCTCATCGCCGTCTTTTTCAAGCATGATGAGGTGATGAGGCCGTCGAAACGTCGCACCTGTTTTTGAGGATGAAATAAAACACTTCACATTTTTTAGGAATTACGTTTGTGTGCTGAGGTCTTTTCTATGTGGATCTAACAGGATGCCTTGATCAGGGATCCCATTAGGCGTGCACCTAACTACGAATAACATCTGGGCGGATGTGTTGTTCTTAGGACTCCATAGATAGGTAGATAGATAGTTCCAAGATAGATAGATAGATAGATAGATAGATAGATAGATAGATATGAGATGGATTGGAAATAGATAGATAGATAGATGGAGATATTAACATATCTATAAATATTGTATGCACTTTCAGGATATTGTCATGTATAAAAAGAGGCATGGACTCAAGGGACAGGGACATAATACTCCCCCTTTATAAAGCATTGGTACGGCCTCACCTGGAATATGCTGTTCAGTTTTGGTCGCCTGTTCATAAAAGGGACACTGCGGAGTTGGAAAGGGTGCAGAGACGCGCGACTAAACTAATATGGGGCATGGAACATCTTAGCTATGAGGAGCGATTAAAGGAGTTACAATTGTTTAGTCTTGAGAAGAGACGTTTAAGGGGGATATGATAAACGTATATAAGTATATTAATGGCCCATACAAAAAATATGGAGAAAAACTGTTCCAGGTTAAACCCCCCCAAAGGACGAGGGGGCACGCCTTCTTTACCATGAGAACTGTGAATTTATGGAACAGTCTACCTCAGGAACTGGTCACAGCAGGAACAATTAACAGCTTTAAAACAGGATTAGATACATTCCTGGAACAAAATAACATTAATGCTTATGCAGAATTATAAAACTACATCCTTTTCCCTTATCCCCTTACACCCTTCACTTCAATTCCCTGGTTGGACTTGATGGACGTATGTCTTTTTTCAACCATACTAACTATGTAACTATGTAACTATATGTCCGTATTATAGAACCATATACAATTCATGTAGCCCTTACAACATGTGATGGAACAAACCACAATTTTGAAGAAATTCTTGAGAAATGTGGACCCATATGAAATTGTAGACCCATGGAGATACACAATACAGACTATCTGTGCCACATAGAGCTGCAATACAGAAGTTCACTGTATGAATGATGACCTAGGGATAGACACCTCACATGGAAAAATCTGTTGCAGATTTCAGCAAATTCTATTTAGATAAACGGAACAGTCGCAGAAATTTCTGCAATAACTCCTCTGTGTGAACGTTCCCTTAGAAAGCATTATGGAAAACCAATCAGTTGACCAATACACCCCCTTCCTTCAGCACAGAGTATTGACAGTATGGCGGACTAAATTTGGTTCGGCCTTTTGCGAGGGATATGCCCACCCAGAACTGAAATGTTAAAGGTTTACTACAGATTTCCCCAATTAACCTCAATAGGGAAGTTAAAGGGCTACTCCGTTGCTAGACATCTTATTCCCTATCCTTTGGATAGGAGAAAAGATGTCTGATCGCGGGGGTCCGGACGGAGTAGCCCTTTAAATTGTGAAACAAATCTGCAACATTTTTCTCCTGTGTGAACATACCCAAAAGCCATGTACTCTATAACAGAACCCCATGACTGTCACTGGCCAGTATTCCCATTCTTCTAGTGTTAGGACGTCTGTATGAGTTCCCTTTGCAGCGCCGATTTGTATACCTCCCGGATTAATATGCCTTCCACAGGATGATTACCAGCTATGTACTATTCACAAAAGAAGAAGGGTAAATACATATGTAAATGAGATACATGTGTAATCACGGTAATTCATTAACAATGCAGCATTATTCCGTGCCTGGTGGAATACTAGCAGAAATTAATACATTATAGCATGTAAATTGTGATAACCAGGAACGCAGCTCCTACAATGGGTAGACCGCCCAATATGCCATATGTGGACAGAGGAAGTAACAAAATTATTATTAGCTTTTAAAGAAATTGTATCTTATTATTCTCTTCACGCTTTACTATCAGTTATAGAAGTGACATGTTGAAGGTCTGTGATGAACATGTTTTTAATATCAAATTTTCCTTTAATGTAAGAAAAATGCATGGATGGGTCCAGTGGGTCAGTCAATGGCTTCAATGGGCTAGTTCAATAGGTTCAATGGATCAGTATATTGGTTCCGTGGGTCAGTCTATGGGTTCAATGGGCTAGTTCAAAAGGTTCAATGGATCAGTATATTGGTTCAGTGGGTCAGTCTATGGGTTCAATGGGTAAGTTCAATGGGTTCAATGGGTCAGTATATGGGTTTAGTGTGTCAGTCTACTGGTTCAATGGGCAAGTTTAGTGTGTTCAATGGGTCAGTATATGGGTCCAGTGGGTCAGTCTATGAAGAAGTCAGTGAAGCCATCACAGCTGGCCCACTGATGCCAATGAAATGCGGGGAGGGGGAAAAATGACATTAATCTAATGACCATCTTAAAGGGGTACTCTGCCCCTATACATTTTATCCCCTATCCTATGGGATGTCTGATCGCAGAGGTCCAGCCACTGAGGACCCCACAATCTCTATCGTGGCACCTCATTCATCCAGTGCATGGAGTGAACTCGGCTCCATTCCAGATGACTGGCGACCACAGCCGCCATGCTTCCTCTATTCATGTCTATGGGAGGAGGCCTGACGCTGTGTCCTAGCCATCACGCCCCCTCCCATGGACATGAATGAAGGGGGCGTGGCATGACATAAAACGCCACAGTGCTGGCCACAGTGCCGTCTTGAACGCCACAGCGCTGGCATGGAGATCGCTATTCTTTTGATAAGGGATAACATGTCTAGGGGCTAAGTACTCCTTTAAGGGTCTGTTCACACTGCTAAACAGCTGAAATTCAGCTTCTCTGCTGTGAATTTAATCTCAAAAATTTTTTTTTCTATTTCACTTGGAACTGGGGCTAAATTGGTGTGGAATTGCACTGGAAATTCAGCGCAACATTCTGATTTAAGGGAGCAAAAAATTACTTCTCCTTTTGGACCATTTGCAGACCAGACAGTACAGCAAGAGACCCAGAGAGGCTTCAGTGAGTTATATGAGGCTTTATCTGCAGGTTATAAATAATATCTATACAGTAACAAGAATCTCCTTCCAAAGCGCACACAACAAACGTTTACTACAAAAACAATGGATACAGTCAAGCACCTGAGGTTTAAACACAGATTAAACCCCTTAGGCTGCATTCACACCACCTCAGAATTGGTTTTAAAGGATACTCTGTGTAAACATACCCCTACCCTTACACTGGCAGAGCATTAAGGCAAAGTAGTGTATTTAGTTTCTATTAACAATGCAGGTTTGTACAGTATGCCCACCCTTCCTACTCCCCTCCCACAGCAATCCTGCAAGTTCCCAGCCCAGAGCTGTTGCAGTACATTTCAGTATGCAGCAGACTATAGTCAGTAAACCTGCAGAATCTGCTGCATTCATTCTGACTGCTCCTTTGCCTGTGGCATTGCTCAGCATAAGGCAGCATGCTGTAAACACACCTCATTCTTCCATAAATGTCTCAATATATATATATATATATATATATATATATATATATATATATGTGTGTGTGTGTGTCTATGACAGGGAGATGGTGATGCAGGCTGTAGGGGCTGGTCAGAGGTGATGTCATCACCCAGGGGCGGAGCAAGAGACAAAATCCAGCAATGCCTCCGAAAACAGCCTGGTATACTGCAATTTTTCAGGAGAAAGGGATAAGCCGGGAAGCTGGAGGCAACTCCAAACTGACAATGAAAGGACTACACAACTTCCGGTCAGGGGTATTTCAAACAACAACATGCTGAAGCCAGTACAATTTGTGATAACACCATATTAGTAAGTTATATTTCTGGATACCCCTTTAGGGTTTATTCACAAGCTGTAGATGTTATGCTGCAGAGTTCAATGTAAACTAAATGACTGAACACAGCTTCAAATCCTGCACATCAAATATGCGCAGGATACTGTACGTGTTAATAGACCCTCAATGGTAATCAATATATTATTATGAATTACATGAACTGGTGGTTTCATTGAATCCACAGACCAATATGTGATACTTTGTCCAGTGTAACGGGATACACTTTTTTTGAGCTTTAGATCTGAACAACTCTTTCCTTTCTCCAAACAAGCGTACATAAACAAACCCTCAACTTGTCAACACGATCCTTAACTTATCCTCCCGAGCCTCATTTCAGAATTTGCTGCTTTTGGGCGCAGTCCGGTGACCTTTAGGCATCGGGCCAAGACGTCACAATTGTGAGGCCGACTCTTG